>NW_023994660.1:0-263275 GCF_015586225.1 Lucilia sericata | reverse complement strand
TCTATCTATCTATCTATCTATCTATCTATCTATCTATCTATCTATCTATCTATCTATCTATCTATCTATCTATCTATCTATCTATCTATCTATCTCTATCTATCTATCTATCTATCTCTATCTATCTATCTATCTATCTATCTATCTATCTATCTATCTATCTATCTATCTATCTATCTATCTATCTATCTATCTATCTATCTATCTATCTATCTATCTATCTCTATCTATCTATCTATCTATCTATCTATCTATCTATCTATCTATCTATCTATCTATCTATCTATCTATCTATCTATCTATCTATCTATCTATCTATCTATCTATCTATCTATCTATCTATCTATCTATCTATCTATCTATCTATCTATCTATCTATCTATCTACTCTATCTATCTATCTATCTATCTATCTATCTATCTATCTATCTCTCTATCTATCTATCTATCTATCTATCTATCTCTATCTATCTATCTATCTATCTATCTATCTATCTATCTATCTATCTATCTATCTACATCTATCTATCTATCTATCTATCTATCTATCTATCTATCTATCTATCTATCTATCTATCTATCTATCTATCTATCTCTCTATCTATCTATCTATCTATCTATCTACTATCTATCTATCTATCTATCTATCTATCTATCTATCTATCTATCTATCTATCTATCTATCTATCTATCTATCTATCTATCTATCTATCTATCTATCTATCTATCTATCTATCTATCTACTACTATCTATCTATCTATCTATCTATCTATCTATCTCTATCTATCTATCTATCTATCTATCTATCTATCTATCTATCTATCTATCTATCTCTATCTATCTATCTATCTATCTATCTATCTATCTATCTATCTATCTATCCTATCTATCTATCTATCTATCTATCTATCTATCTATCTATCTATCTATCTATCTCTATCTATCTATCTTTATCTATCTATCTATCTATCTATCTATCTATCTATCTATCTATCTATCTATCTATCTATCTATCTATCTATCTATCTATCTATCTATCTATCTATCTCTATCTATCTATCTATCTATCTATCTATCTATCTATCTATCTATCTAATCTATCTATCTATCTATCTATCTATCTATCTATCTATCTATCTATCTATCTATCTATCTATCTATCTATCTATCTATCTATCTATCTATCTATCTATCTATCTATTCTATCTATCTATCTAATCTATCTATCTATCTATCTATCTATCTATCTATCTATCTATCTATCTATCTATCTATCTATCTATCTACTATCTATCTATCTATCTATCTACTATCTCTATCTATCTATCTATCTATCTATCTGTCTATCTATCTATCTATCTATCTATCTATCTATCTATCTATCTATCTATCTATCTATCTATCTATCTATCTATCAGTAAAATTCCTCGAATTTTGTGAAATTTTAAACCACTGTGCTCAACTTGTGCAATTCAGTCGATTATTAAATAATATATTTAATTCCCACAACATTTATGACATCAACATCAACTCCCTACTAAACAAGCAAAGTCAACAACCACAAAGGAAAAAACAAAGCATACTAAAAAACAAAATTTAAATCTCTACTAAACAAACTATTTAACTAGTTAGTAAAAGTGTTTGCAGTCATATTTAAATATAATAATTTTCTATTTTCCATTTCTCTATAAATTTCTTTTTAGGTTCTTTAACCTCATGACAACCGTAAAATAAATAATAATAATAAAAACCAAACCAACAACAAGAAATAAAACTTTAGGAATTTTATACAACAAATCAAGGTTGAATTTGTAATCGAAACCAAACTTTTGAAAACTGACATAGTTAAAGTAAAGAAAAAACAAATTATTTTACAACAAATTAATAGACAAACAGACAAACAATCAGACAGTCAATAAAACGACGAAATATTTAGAACACCAAGCAGGGAGTTAAGCAGGCAGGCACAGCGTCAAAACAACATTATGTCAACAAGAAATCATCCACAAATGGCACCGCCACCACCACCCAAACCCACGAAAGCTCCTTATGCAAATGGCAGCACTACTAATGGCACTTTGGCGAATGGTACTACCATCAATAATGGCAATTCAGCTTATTTGCCAAACGATTCAATACACAACAGCCAGAAGCTAAACGGACGTAGTCCTTGTCACACGCCACCGCGTACAGATCGTGAACAAGTTGTAATGACACCCAAAGGTAAAACCGCTAATAGTACAGTCATTTTGATTGAACGCAAACTGGTCGATGAAGTGAGTGATCGTGTTCATGTGGCGGGTGGTGATCATACGGGTATTATTATCAATAAGGATACAGTGAGTGGACAAAAATCTCAGTCGCTACCAGCACAATTATCACTGGAATTTCGTGTATTTTTGGTGAGCGCCAATACGGGCAAACATTCACAGGAATCACGTACTTTGAGATTTTGGTTTAGAGATTGGTTGAAGAATGATGATGAACAGGCTCATATAGCTCAGGACTTTTTCAAGGAATTGGTTAGTCCTAAAGATTTTCCCAGAGGTGAGTAATAAGTATGTTTGATTAGATATTACTTTGTTTAAATGTTTTATTTAAAAGTGAAAAACATATAAATATAGAAAAAAATTGGTGAAACTTAAAGTTTTAGTGCAAGTTTTTGACGAAATGAATAATTTAAAGGAACGATTTTGGAGAAAATTAGAAAATGTAAAGATTTCCTTAAAAAGAATTAACTCAGAATTTCTGAATTAAACTGTTTTAGAACGAGTGCCAAATTATGTATAACAATTGCTAATAACATTAGAAGTCCTTCTCCGCAACAGTGTTGTGATTCAAAAGAACTTTAAAGGAGTAATTCGTTGAGGTATAGTTTTTATAAAATCATTTTCCATTAACATTTTTTGAAGGAAAAGCAAATTTGATTCAAAACTTTGGTATTAAACATTTCTAGAACGAGTGCCTGGTGATATGACTTTCAGACGTCGATTCTAAAAAACTTCTCAAGAGTATTCAGGGAACCAGTTCTTTAGCAAAATTTTTACATATATTGATTTTTCATAAATCTTATCAATTTCTAACTTAGAACATTGATGAAAGTCCGAGTTCTAGAACAATTTGAAACTAGATTCAAGGATAAAAACTTCGATCATTGATTTGGTTAAGTTTAGGTTGAAAGTAGGATTTATAAAACGTCAGATCAGAGAAAATTAACCTAGGTCGCTATTGGGCATGCTGTGCGCTTCTTTTCATGGAAAATATGTTGAAAACCCTTATATAGAGATATATGTATATTAAGAATAATCGTCCAATCTTCAGAACCTCAATTTCTTGAACGTATGTAGTTCCTTCAAATTTTGCAGACAGTAACCCTGAGCGATGTAATATCTGGAATAACATTGTTTACAAGATATTTGGTTCTAATTTCGCCGAGAACCACACGTTCACAAAGAAAGTGTTCCAACGTTTCACTAATGTAGGACTTATTCTTTATCAGAAAGCTTCTCTGGCTGCTCTCGTTGGGATCACTCCATAGGACTATGTATTGTTGTTCTACTCGATGTTCCAATATTTCCGACGGCCGTATGGGATTCTCTCTCCCATGTTATAAATTGAGAACTCGTTTCCTTGAACGGTTTTGTAGATTAACTTTCTCAAGCTCCCTTCGCTTTCTAGCAAGTATATATTTTCGTTGCCGATTACGCCCGAGTGGCATAATACCCATGTAAAGTTCTCTCATAGTCCAATACGGTTTAAAGAACTGACTCCAGAACTGTTAATGGAACGAATATAAACTTTAGTTATAAAAGTGACATTTGAATGGAAATCAAGTTCAGATTGAGTATAAGCTTTGAATATTCGACCAATTCACAATCAGTGTTGTAGCGTTGTAAGTCGTAAATTATGATTTTGAAGTTATCCTTAATATTTTAACTAAAATTTATTTATTAATCATTTAACAAACGTTTTTATTGATTTGTTTCTACAGATTATGTTGGTTTCATCAAAAAGATAATGAAATTGATGCAAAAAGGTTACGATGAGATTCAATCTTTGGAAATTGAGCTGCGCATTCTAGAGGAAACCGCAGAACCACCATCCAGACCACGTAAGTATTAAATTATAAATGAAATATTTTAAATATTATTAAGCAATTTAAACATGAAATAAAAACAAACGAAAAAAAACTAATTAAAATTATAAAAAATAAATTAATATAATTTAAAAAATGGTTTAAAATGCTTAAATTGCTTAATTATAATTTATAGAATTTTTTTATCTAAATTATTTCTTTTTTACCTTAAACAAAATTTGAAAATTTGTACTACAACTTTATTTCTACTATTACTACTGTAACTTCTACTCTTCTTTCAACAACTTGTACTACTACTACCTCCTCTTCTATCTACTTCTACTACCACTACTCTACACCAAACATACAAATATATTTCTTTGGTTTGATTACGTTTTTCTGTGAATTTGAATTTCCATTTGCAACAAAAATTGACTGCGAAATAAAAATACAAAACAAAACAAAATGTAAAGCTCGTGATGGTTACATTATTTATTGTTATGGTGATTGCAATCGTAAATATGAGGAGGCTTTAATGGCCCAAAAACAAACAGGTGATGGCGATGATTTAATGAAAGCAATATGGCTTGATATGTACCATGAGCAACTAACAATGCGGAAATGATAATGAAACTAAAACAAAATTCATACTAAATATAAATTTAGAATAGATTATACCAAACAACCAACTGACCATCTATTTATCCATTCAAACATCCATGTGCGCTGCTATAATAATAATAATATAATATTGTTCTATTTGTTTGTGGTTCGGCGTTCGAACTCTTTCTTACTCACCTCTTGGTCGTCGTACTACTATTACTACCTTCCACACCCACGCTTTATCCTCATCTAACATATTAATCATGCTGCGTCTGCTGCTTTAAAGCTTTGAAAACTTTTTTGCTTTTTGTTTTGAACAGGGTTTAAGTTTGATTTTTACATTTATATTGCCAAATATTTGCACAATATGTTAAACCACGTTTTAAGTTTCAATTTTATTTCCTTTGTCACAAAGTCATAACAAGTCATAATTAAGACTTGTTTACTTAATTACAACAAAAACTTCCAAAAAAAAAACTTCCCCATTAATTATCATTGTTTGTTAATTTTTTTGAGGGATTTTTCCCTCACTAATTTTTATTATTGTTTGTTGTTTTTACAACAATATCTAATAAGGTTTGATTGTCTTATTATTGTTTTATTTAGTCTAATTTGTTTTGAGTTTTTTTATTAATTATTCTTTTATTAGGCCATTGTTTTTAAAACTCGTGCAACGTGCGTGTTGTGGCACATAAAACTTTGTTTTGTTTAGTTCTCAGTAACAAAAGCATCAAAAAGTACTTAATTAACAAAAAATTGTAAAAAAAAAACTATATAAACATTTTTAATAAATTTATTTGTAAAAAATTGTGGTTTTTGTGTATATAAAATATTTTGGTGCTAAAACTTAATTTAGAAGTACTTTTTTGGTACTTAAATTTTCCTAAAATAGATTGGCAATGATTCTTTGTAATAAAACGTCTTCAAATTAGTATTTAGTACTTTTTCGAAAATAGTACTTATGAATTGGTACACTTTGAACATTAAGAACTTTTAAAAATTACAGTTCTAGTTTTTAAAAATAAACAAGTAGAATAGCATTTCTTACATTTAGAAAATAGTACTTTGTACTTTGAAAAAACAGCAGTTTCTAATTTTGTTTAAAATTATATTTAGTACTTTTATGGGAAAATTCAAATGACTAATTACATTTTTGAAATAGTAATAGTGCTTTTTGATAGTACATTTTTAAAATAGTACTTGGTACATAGAAATTTTATGAAATTAATACTTAGTACTTCATAAACATACGTTGGCGTAGGTTTAGTTCCACGATTCTAGGTTCAATCTTATAGAAAATTACCAACAATTTCCTTAGTTTCTCATTTCATCAGGACCCTGCAGGTTAAAATTTAAGTTTTTAAATTCCATTTGAAGAACGAAAAAGCACATAAAAGTTTTCTCTTGTAGATTCCCATTAAATAAAGAACGTTTATCTTAAATTTTTTATGTTTAATGTTCCACATTAAGGAAAATTCAGAAAGTACCAGTTGAAGAACCAAAAAGTATCAAATTCTCCCTTCTTATAGTTTCGCATTCACTCAGGACCCTAGCTTTAAACTATTATGTTTCTAGGTTCAAAAAGTACCATTTGAAGAATGATAAAGTCCCAAAAAGTTTCCGCTTGTATTTAATTTTATGTGTTTTGGTTCCACATTAATGAAGAACAGAAAAGTCCAAAAAATGTCCCTATTGCAGTTTTGTACTTTGTATGTTAAAAATTACAATACTGTAGTCTTAGTCCATAATTATCTATGTTTGTATGTTAATAAATAGAAAAATAACATCTTTAGGTAGTAAAAAGTACAGTTTTATCCCCTTAAAGGATTGATTTTTAAAAGAGTACAAAACAGTTGTCCGATAATTTTGAGAGTTAAGATAAGCTATAAAGGACCAAAAAGGTACCAAAATCAACTTTGTTTAACATTTTCACGCCCTAAATGTACGAATTTCATAAAAGTACCAGACTCCTATCTATTGTTTTTTGAAGTAGATGCAGAATTTTTACAAGTTCTTTATCCAGAAATCATACTGTAAAGTTTCGTGGAGTTTAACGTGTATAATTCCCTAAAAAATTATAGTGATTCATTTGTATAATAACGTAGAAATACTTTTCAAATAGCCTGCATAATATAGGACCATGTTGCAGATTATGTACTCCAGACATTTTAGCAAGGGAGTAGTTTTGGGATTACTCTGGTTTAATGCATAGTGCTCCTTATATAGATTACAATGTCAAATGAAGTATGTTTTTTCATACATTTGGATTAGTTTTGAACTAGTCATAGTCTTTAGAAGAGTACTCTTTATACGCGAGTGCGAAGTATTCTCAATTCTTGTAGGGTAATGGTCTTAAAGACCAAAATATACTTTACTAAAGAATTGAACAGATATGTATGTATTTCGAAAAAGGACGATTTAAAATTATATTTGAATGTCAATAGATTGGACCTTCTGACCTTGAACCTGTGGTGATAGAGAAATTATTTAAAATAGTGCAGTACACTTTGGTCTATTAATTGGCCCCGCATTGACCCCCATATTTTCAATAAATCAGTTAAAAACAAGTAAGAGATTTACTATGATATAAAAGTTATTTTTTATCATGATATTATGGACTTTCAAGTAGGTGTTTAGGATCGAAAGTGGTGGGGTTATGAGGGAGACTTTATATTAGGCTCAAATGAGGCCTGATCAGTACCTAAGATAACTGGCAGTGTCATTAAGACTTATATAAAACTTAGTTCTGCCAAAATTTAAACATTTTATGGATTCCAAGGCCATATGGATGTAGTTATATGGGGGCTTGATGAAATAATAGACATATTTTAACCGTTTTCAAATAGATCTCGTCCTTAAACCAAAAAAACACACATGTTTACCACAATATGGACATACAGACGGACATAGTTGAATCGACTCAGAAAATAATTTAGGGCTGATGGGTATAGTTTTGGGTGGGTATAGGATTATTATTTTTGGATTCGTCTTGTGAAGTAAATTCGAAATCACTTAAGAAGACTTAGTTTGCTTATAAAATAAGACTGAAAGATGATTCAAAATTGGAAATAATATACTTTTAATCTGATTAGATATATGATTAGTTTAAAGAAGAAGTTATTGATTTTGAATTTTTAATAAAAACTGCATGCATGAAACAATAAAAACGCTTAATATTCAATAAAATTCAGCATCCATATTTGAAATTGAATCTCACTTAGGTTAAGGTTTATTTGGTAATGAATGGAAAAATCTCTTTTCTCCCCTTGACATGTTAAAATACATTCCAAAACTAATTTTTTAACATTTCAGGCTTAATTTACTACTCATGTACAAAAAGAAAAAAAGCAAAAAAAAAAAACAAATAAAATATTAAACAAAATGTGTTGTGGTTTTTTTGTGACAACAAATTTAAATTTAAACGAAATAATAAATAATAAACAAAAACCGCCAATTTAACATTGAAATGCCCTCGATTTTATTAATCATGTTTATTTAAATATAAATATTGTTATTGTTTGTACATTCTTCTGTTACTCTTAACTACTTTATTTAATGATTAATTAAAAACAATTACTGCAATAATGTTAATTTTACTTCTTTCTTTACTCCACTTTTTTCACAATACAACCAAACAGTATCCATGGATGAGACACAATTTGAATCTCCACCCTTGACACAGGAAAAAGTACTCGAATTAATTGAACAGGCCTATCCAAATCCGATAACACCAGAAGATTTAGCCAAGTAAGTTAACAAAATAAGACAAATTTATATTGTAAATTTATGAATACATTCCACTCCTTCTAACAGAGACTATGGTTGGGAGGAACAGGATGTTATTTTAGTGTTTATGTCTTTGAAGGAAAGAGGATTAATTAAATCCATGGAATATAATTCTTATACCAGAATACATCATGAAGATAAAGAGATTAAGGTAAGTACTAAGCACTTAAGAAATATTAAACCAATTTTCATTAAATGTCCTTTTTAAAAATAATTTAGGTGGTCAAACAAATGCCCACGATTGCCTCCAATAAACAACCCACCATTGCTATTATTACCGCTCAATACTGCGAAAAATTGGCAGTGGATGCCATGTTGGAAAATAAGGAAACCTTTGTACGCTATACCACAGTGGGTAAGTTATTTATTTGTTGATTTTATTTTATAATTATACATTTTAGCGCCTATAGTTTCAAATAAATTCTAACCAACAAATTTTTCTCTTTCTCTAATTTTCAAATCATCTAAAAACCCGGTTTCTAACCTTAAAATAAATACGCCTAAACCGGTTTCTATACAAAAACATTAACAAATTACACACTTTTAGATTCAGATCCCAATCTAACGAATTCTCTGAAAAAGTCCAATAAAAAACGACGTTTTGGTAAGAAAACTCAAGGAGAATTATGTCTGAAATCCTCTCTATATATGTCCTTGTTTATAAGTTTACTTAAATCAAACATAAGGCTTTTTGTGTAAAATTTAAAAAAAATAAAACATTTTCCAAATCTAGGGTTTAAAACGGAAAATACAAATTTAATTACGTACTAGTTTAATACCAGCTTGAACCGAGTCGACTTATTCGCTTATAGTATCCTACACGTAAGGATCTAAATATTACTAAAATGTTAAAATAATCGGTTCAATAGACTTCAATTGAAAACTACGAAGCCATCTATTGGATAAAATTCACAGAACCTTTCTGATGTTCTAGCTACTAAACAACAAGGCCTTAGATTTGAAGCTGATATTTTGGTGTTAACGGTCCTTGAAGTTATTTCGGCAATAGTATTCGGGTAATCATAATCGAAACCTGGGTTTAGATTCTAAAACTATGGCTTTCAAGGCGTCCAATATGACAAAAAAGTTCGAATTTTCATTCTTGATTAGTTCAGAAACTATAGCAACTAATACTAATTTGTCACAAGCAGTTTTTTCATCCAGAGATTAACTTGGTTAAAAATTATTATAATCGGTTCAAAAGTTTATATAGTCCTTATACAAATGTACCTACATACATACTACCGGGGATGGTAGTTAAGAAATCCCTCTAG
Organism: Lucilia sericata; assembly: GCF_015586225.1. Taxonomy (NCBI): domain Eukaryota; kingdom Metazoa; phylum Arthropoda; class Insecta; order Diptera; family Calliphoridae; genus Lucilia; species Lucilia sericata. The sequence continues at coordinate 253,537 of NW_023994660.1, read as the reverse complement.
GATATCGGTGTTAGCATAAAATTTATATAAATGTAATGTCAATAGAAATTGTATTACCAATTAAAACCCAGATTGGTCTATAGTTGGTCATACAAGGTCTAGTTCGAAAATTCAATTAATCGTTAATAACTCATGAATTAATAATGATATGAAGATAAATATATATCAATAATTCTGTGAATTTTTTTTTTTCGGATCGGCCCATAATTGGTCATAAATTTCCCTTTTAAAAATCACAAAATCGTAAATAACTCGAATACTACAGAACGTCATAAATCATTCTTTGAAACTTTTCCTTATCGGCCCATAATTCGTTACATGTAACTCCCATGTAAAACCCTTTTTTAAAATAAATAAATCATCACTATATAATGCTAGTGGTATAAAATATTTCCCATATAAGGGCCACATCCAATTGACAATATAATGAATTATTTAATGTAATCATTACCCCCAAGATTGATTTCGAAAAATTTTCGACATCTTTATAAAATTATAGATGAAGGGTATTTAAGATCCAGGATAGTGGAATATAGTACTCTGACTTGTTTGTAATCAGTTTTGTAGCAAAGTTTAACATATGGAAGTAATAATTGATCGACTATCTATATAACCGACTTTTTCAATAACTTCAAAACGTGTCATTTTCCATGTAACTTAATATGTTCGATTATATAGATTAGAAATGAAGTTAATAGCCTAGAAACTTCCACTTTAGACTGACTATGGCAATATAATATTAAAAGTTTTAAAATCAAATTAATGTCTTAAATCCTAAACAGACCGATACAAATCTATTTAAGAATTCATTAAAGCAGGCATCGACTGGGAGTAACAAATTATCCCCGAAATTAAATCTTAACTAGAAGGATTTAGATTTAACTTAAATTATAATTTAATAATCTACCATAAGCTTCCCCCAAGATTTTGAAAATGTTTTGTTTTAATCTCAATTGGTACAAGGGTAAATAAATTTAGTTGTGTCCTTAAAAATAAACATTTATGTTCGTTTTCGTTGTCCTCCAAAATTCGTTTTGGTCCATTTTTTATGTTGTCTCAAAATTACTGGAAAAAAAGTAAAGCACATTTTTTCGTATCTGCCAAACACCATTCCTGTATGTATTATTAACACCGTCACCACCACCTTTAATGCCCCTCACCTTAGTAACACTTTATCATTACACTTCATTTTTACGTTAAAGCAAATCAAATGTTTCAAGAGCTTTCCACTAATCCAATCTATTGCTCTTTCTTTTATATTTTATGTTTTCCCTTTAGGTGAATCTAACGTTTATACTCTGGGCAATATTGGTGCTCATCGTATTGTCAGCACAAAACTGCCCTCGGTGGGTAGTACTCGTGAGGCCATGACTGCTACTGGCAATACCACCACACGTTTATTGGGCACATTCCAAAAGGTAGATTATGTCTTTGTAGTGGGTGTAGCCGGTGGTGTACCACATTATACGGATTATAAGAAGCATGTACGTTTGGGTGATGTGGTCATATCGTATGTGGACAAACAGAGAGCTTTGGCTAATGGGTTAGTTTTATAAAAGAAAGAAATTTTGTTTTTATTTTAATGGCGATTTTGTTTTAAGCTCCGAAAAACCCTATGTTTATGTCTATAAGAGTGGTGAAGATGTTAAAACTTACTTCCCTGTAAACGATTCCCTGCAACAAATTGCCGAAGGTCTGCATTTAAATATGGAAGCTAAACGCCCTTGGGAGAACTATTTGAAAGAGGGTCTTAATTTGTTGCAACAAAAAACCGAAAGTGATTTCAATCGTCCTGCCCCTAACACCGATAAACTGTTCATGAATATCGGCAATAATGAGGTCATTGAAGTTTCACATCCCATAGGCGCCGATTGTGTTGATGGTCTACCTAAATCCCGCCTTCATTTGGGTCCCATTGGTTCGGGTCGTGATTTGGTGCGTAATGATAATTTGCGCATAGAATTTGCCAAGAAATATGGTTTATTGGCCACGGATGTGGAAATGAGTTCTGTTTTAGACAGTATTATTGGTAATTGCCGGGAAAGCTTTATAGTCATTAAAGGTAAGGGGAAATTTCTGATTAATAAATTTCTTAGTTGTATTAATTAAAAAAATTCGTCAAAATTTTTAATATTATATTTTTTTTTAACTCATAGGTATTTCCGATTATAAAGATGGTACCACCACCCGTAAATGGCAAAACTTTGCTTCTTTAGCCGCCGCCTCGGTAGTGAAATCGATTATTTGTGGCATGGATGCTCCCACAAATGTTTAAATTAATTAATTTTTAATTGCTATTTAATAATCAAAATAAGCGTTTATGTATAACAAGGCATTTAGTTTTTTGGCAAATAAATATATTTATTAGTTTTTAGTACTAAAACAAACTTAAAAGATTTATAAAAATATTTATATAAAAAATTTATATCAACACGCCCATTTTTTTCTGTAATTTAAAATATCTAGAAATGCAACATAACCTAAGATTTTTTTCCTAAACATTACAAATTGATTATTGTTATGAATTTGTTTCCTTTTTTTATAAACTTTTTGTTATTTTTTATATAATTTTTTTAATAAGCATATACATATGAATATTTGTCTGTTTTTTTTTTAATGATAATGTAAATAGTTTAAATTTTATAAATATTATTATAATGGAAAGTTAATTGATTAAAATTTTAATTAAGGTTAATGGTTAACAACAGTTTCAATTAATATTTCTAGTAAAAATATATTTCACCTGAGGTTAAGTTGAGACCAAGATTAAAATTTTATTTAATTAACTGATATTTAAAGAAAATAAATAGTTTTATATCAATTATATATGATAAATAAAAAAACGCATTTTTCTTTACTAATAAACATTTAATTTTAAGGATATTTTAAGTTTTCATATGAGATAAATTATATAAAATTGGAAACATCAGGCTTAAAGTAAAAATTGAATATTATTTTTAGTAAAGAATCGAATTTTTAACTAAAAAAATTATTTTTTAGTAAATAATCAGTTTTTGGTGAAACTCGTGAGAAATCCGATTTTTGCGATAAATTGAATTTTAGTGAAAAAAACATTTTTGTAAAAAAAAAAATGATTTTTAATGTAAAATTGGATTTTATATAAGAAATCGGATTTATAATGAAAAATTTGAGATAATTTAAAAAAAATCTAATTTTTTAAGAAAAGGAAAACCAGTTTTGAGTAAAAAATCGATTTGTTTGTAAAACATATCAACATTTTAGAAAAAATTTTAATTTTTTGTGAAAATCTATAATTTGTGCTTTTAGTAAAATGTGATTTTTTTGTGAAATTAGAAAGTTTTGGGACTTTTAGTAAAAAATTAATCCGAAAATCTTTTAGTGAAATACCAAACTTATAGTATTTAGACACCATCAGATTTTAGGCGAAAAATCAGGGGCCGCATCTAGTACATTTTCGCCTAAATAATATTGGCCCTACACCCACCTTAAAGTATACCAATCAGCTCAGAATCACTTTCTGAGTCGATTTAGCTATGTCCGTCTGTCTGTCCGTCTGTGTGTCCATGTAAACCTTGTGCGCACTACACAGGTCGCAATATTTAAGATAATTTGATGAAATTGAAACCAAGGACGAAGCCTATTGGAAACTGTTAAAATCGGTTCATTATTTCGTATAGCACCCATACAACAAATTGGCAAATCTTAATTTTAATAAGTCTTAATGATACTGCTGATTTTGTTATGATACTGCCTCATTTGATCCTGTCCCCCATACATAGTCCCCTTCAGAAAATGACTTGATGGTCAAAATTCACTTATAAACACTAATATCATGATGTTTTGCATTAATAACTAATGTAGACGTAAAACCCCCTACAAAAATGTATAAGAATATAACCCCTTATTTAGTAAATCCCTTTTTTGTCAACAAAAACTTTATTATTAAAAAAATAATCAAAATTTTTAATATAATCACCGGTGTAGGTTATCATATGGTCGGCCATGCCCGACTATAAATTCTTACTTATTTATTGATATATTTGGCCGAAAGTCTTATCGAAGAAGAAATGGAGTCATTTGACATCTGTTAAGAATACCACGATGACCCTCTGTAGTAACCCCAATAACGCTGTTCAGTGACATGTATTATTATATAGTAAGTATAGTTTATAAATGATTCGAAAATTGTTTAAAAATATTTATTAAAACTATAATTTTGTTCAGTGTAGATGAAAGAGAGTTTAGAATTTATGCGTTTATGATGGGCGCTCATTTGGTTAATAAGAGAACTAATATTTTCAGTTGAATTTATGTTGAAATATATTAAGTTAATAAAGAGATTTATAAAATATAAACAAAATGCGCAAAAATAACCTAAAACTTCTAATTAGGTTTAAGAGTCTTGAAATGAGAAATGAAAAAATACAACAGAGATGAGCAAGTGACATCAAGTGATTTATGAAAAATTGTATCTAAAAGATGAAAGATGTTAATAGCATGTTTCCATGTGTGTCTATGATACAAAAATACGTTTGTTATATTATTTTGACAAATTAAGTAACATAGTATTTTCTATTTATTTGTAGTTTTATTTTTTATTAGTCTCCAACAAATGAAAACAAACAGCTGATTATGATAAACAATGTAATTCAGTTCGTTATTGGGAATGAGAGCGTGAATGACGAGTAACTGCTCCGTGTGAACGTGGTATAAACATTAACCCTTGTATTCATAATAGCTTATTTTCGGTTTATCAAGCACATTTCCCATATAAAATTCCTACCACAAACCATCAATAACTAATTAAGCGCTTATAAAAACGGGGACTAGTCTTATGTGTCTTATTTTCTGAGGTCCTAATCAAAACATCACTATAATTCCAAGCTAATATAATTTTGAAAAATGTTCTGTAGTATCCAGAACAAATTCATATAGAAACTATTATATTAAGTGACTCAAAACTAATCCCTCACCTTAACACACGCTAACATCACTGAAAACTCTTTGTCTCCACACACTCTCCAACTTTTCCCTCTAAGTAAATATTTACTCTCTTATTTACTATATATACTTCTGTTCCATGTCTCAGCGACGACGACAACCTTGTCTGGAAGTGAGTATCTGAGCGAGTGAGTGAGTAAAAGAAATCCACCAAAAAGATAGACCATTAAAATTTTCAACTTTAAGAATCAGTCGTTTAGTAGCGGCCAATTAATAAGGTTGCGTTTCGTTTCACGGTTTAACTAGGAAATTTTTAAAAAGCCACGTGGGTTTCATAAAACAATTTAAATTTTATTAATTATAGTGAAAATACAAACGAAATTATAATAAAAAGTGAGTTTTTAGCATAAGTTTATGAAATCAAACAAAATTCGTAAAGAAATTTTTCAAAATATTGACAATTTATGTGTTAAAATGTAAAATCACATGGCGTTATGTATTACATATATACATATATGTATGTGTTTAATTAATTTGTAAAAAATTTATTTAAATAAATAATATTTAATTTAACTAATTTTAAATGTTTTTAAATTATAACTAAATTTGTATGTATAATTTTATTGCTGAAACCCTTTAAGCGTTTAATAACTGGTTTTGCAAACGTGTAGGTTCAACTAAACATACGAGTGTGTCGGTCTCACATATGTTTTACAGTTTCCTTATGATTTTTTAATTAATTTACTTTTTCATTTGCAAATATTGTTTTGATACAAAGAAAAAATTAACCCAAAAAACAAACAAGTTTTCTATACAAACCATAAATTAAAAAAAATGCGTTTCAAATTCTTATCAAACCCTACACCACTACACAAAGAAAACTTTCGAATTTCGCACTTAGAATAATCAACAACTTCAAATACACCCGCGCTACCCCATAGGCCGATTCATTACATGTCAAAATTGTCATTTATTTGATTTATCTTTACAAATCTAATTATTCCCGATATGAATCTGTCTACTTTTGAATACACTTAATGAACTTAATTAATTTCTATAAAAGAAAAGTAAAAAAACGTGATTTAAATTTTAGTTTAACTTTGTTGTAATAAATAGATTTTTATAATACTGTTGTTGTTATTTATTTGTGCCTTCATTTAAATTTAACACTTTTTTTGTATTTTTTATTTAAAATATAAAAATTTTAAAGTGTCTGTATGTGTTTTTTGCGTATTTAGTATTTGTGAGATTGAATATTCGAGTTTTACCGGCATCTGTGTATCTCCGTCTCTATGCTTTTGTCTCATTTTCTATACAAGATTTTTTGAGCATGCCAGAGACAACAAACAAATTGAAAATGTACTCAATGTAAACAATACAACAGAAAAACGACCGCATTTGATAAGAAAAGATATGAAAGAAAACAAGTTCAAGAATACCAACGAGTTATTATTCGGTTGTCTTGTGATATTCGGTTTGCGTAAATGTATCTGCTTTATTCTAGTTAAAAGTTAAACGAAATTCGATAAATATAAAGAAAAAATTTAAGTGAAATTTTAACATTTGATATTATTGTAGTCTGGATTATTTGAGTGCTGTATTTCGACAATCGACTCCATGCTCTAGATCACCAGTGGTATGTTAAGTAATCAAAGGACTTTATTTTTTCATAGTATTTTTAGTGAAATTTAACAGAATTCCTTCAATGATTAAACAAAACAAAAAATTAAGTTATCAATAGTTTATTTATTGTTTATTAAACAATTTCCCATTCAAAGCTCCTATTACAAAACTTAATTGCTTTAATATAAACTTTTATCTATTCAAGAGTTTATGTTTAAAACTTCATAGAAGGATAACTGAGTAATTTCAATGAACAACTAATAAAGTGAATTTTAAATTACCCGGTATCTCTGGGGAGCAGTTTACAGATTACCCCTAGCCACCACATGACATGTGCTTGTCCTAGGAGGCCATTAATCGTCATTTTATATATTTAAAAGAGAAAGCTAGTGTAAAAGGGTCAATACATGTCCATGCACCTTTTCGCTTAAGTTTTGTTTCAAGTGTCCATTCTATAGATTACCTGGGTACAGTAAAGTTACGACTGTCTCTCCTGTAGCTAATAAAAGGGACACTTACTTCACTTCCAATTGGTTAGACGTTAGTGGAAATGATTGTCATTTTCATATGCTTTCACTCATTGTCGAACTGCTGTGAAGTTCAAGATTACTAATTCCAGTACTTCTGGCGGATAGTCCCAAATAACATATGGTTGTTCTAGGAAGAAGTTAATCGTTATTTCATAGATTACTAAGAGACAGTCAGAAAGTTACTCAAAAAGAATCAATAAATGGCAATGAACCTTTTCACTTAAGTGTTTTTAAGTGTCTACTGTCTAGATTACTTGGGAATAGTAACGATTATTGTCCCTCTCGAATTATTATAGACTCTATACTATAGAGACAATCAGGTGGTTAGACGTTTGTGGAAATGGTTGTCATTTTCGTATGATTTCACTCATTGTAGAACTGCTATAAAGTTCAAGATTACTAATTGCAGTAATTTTGGGGGACAGTCCCAAATAACATGTGGTTGTCCTAGGAAAAAGTTAATCGTTATTCCATTGATTACAAAGAGACAGTCTGAGAGCTGGTCCAAAAGAGTCAATAAGTGACAATGAAACTTTTCACTATAGTGTTGTTACGTGTTAACCCCCTAGATTACTTGGGGACAGTAACAATTGTATTTTCGCTCGTTTACATAGGCCAACAAGGTGGTTAGAGGTTAAAGGAAATGACAGTCATTTCAAATGCATTGAATATTTGTTGAACTGCTGGACAAGTTCAAGATAACTAATACTACACAATATTGACAATCGATCATACACTAGATTACCGGCTAAATGTGAAGTAATCAATATATTTCACTTTAGAAAGAACGTGGGAAAAATGGAGTAAATAAACCAAATAATGTAAGCGATGATCTCAGTGTAAGACCATTACGTTTCAAGAGCTACTGTTATTACTTAAATCTTATCCCTTAAACGATTAAACAAGAGTTTCAAAGTTTTAACATCTGCTTTACGTTTGATTTTTTATCATAAAATGATCTGTAAAGGATTTTTAAGAAATTTTCCGACATATGTTATCCATGCTAACAATCGGTATTTTACAAATATGAATGTTTAAAGTTGAAACACATTAAAACAAAATTTATGGATAAGTAGATAATGAAACTAAATTGAAAATCAAAAGCAAGTCAAAAAATATAATGATAGATATTGCCGCTAAACATTCCTTAAGAGTTCCTTTATCGATCATTAAGAATTAGGATACTTTGTATACACTGAGACAGCGATAAAGGGCGCAAATTATTTATTAACTAAAATCGTTAATAGGTTATTGCAAATTGAATTTTAAAATTACACTCGATTGTCTAAAAATTTAGTTCAATAATTCACTCATCTTTTTAATAGTTCCATGATTTAGGATTATATTAAAATTTTAAGGAGATTTTCGAGTCTTAAATTTCTTAAAAGTAAAAAAATAAATACCAAATATATTAAATTTTAAACTATGATATTTCCATTAGAATACAAATAATTAACTCCAGACTTTACTTCTTTCTCCTTGCAGTTCCATAACTTTAAATTATAAGCCCAACATATTTTTCAAAATCCAACAACATGTATTCTCCTAATTGTTATTTGGTACTTGAAGACTCGACCGTTTTAAGTGGTCAAGCCTTTGGTGCTAAGGCACCCGTTGACGGTGAGGTAGTATTCCAAACAGGTATGGTGGGTTATCCCGAATCCATGACAGATCGTTCGTATAGAGCTCAAATATTGGTATTAACTTATCCCTTGATTGGTAACTATGGTATACCCGATATGGAGGAAAAAGATGAACATGGTTTACCTAAACATTTGGAATGGCTAGAGGGTATATCCATAGCCGCCTTAGTGGTGGGTGAAAATTGTGAAACACCCTCTCACTGGCGTGCCAAGGAAACCCTATCACAATGGATGGAAAAACACAATGTTCCCGGTATTAGTGGCATAGATACCAGAGCTTTGACCAAGAAGATACGTGAAAATGGTGCCATTTTGGGTCGTATTGTTTATGAGTATCCAGAAAATGTGGAATCATTAAAATTCTCCGATCCCAATCAGCGTAATTTGGTGGCTGAGTGTTCAGTTAAGAAACCCATGGTTTTCAATGAGACTGGAACACCACGCATCTGTGCTATTGATTGTGGTTTGAAATTGAATCAAATTAAATGTTTTATTTCCCGTGGAGCTCGTGTTGAACTGGTGCCCTGGAATTGGGAGTTAGATGAATCTACCTTTGATGGTCTGTTTATTTCCAACGGTCCTGGTGATCCAGTTGTTTGCAAGGATACCGTTACTCAAATACAAAAAGTGTTAAAATCTGGCAAGAAACCAGTTTTTGGCATATGTTTGGGTCATCAATTGTTGTCCACCGCCATTGGCTGCAAAACCTACAAAATGAAATACGGTAACAGAGGTCACAATTTGCCCTGTATACATCATGGTACTGGACGTTGTTATATGACTTCTCAAAATCACGGTTTTGCTGTAGATACCGAAACTTTACCTATGGAATGGGAACCTTTGTTCACTAATGCCAACGATAGCACCAATGAAGGTAATTTAACAGACAACATTTATTAGAAAAACTTTACTAAATCTTTACTTTTTTAGGTATAATTCACAAACAGAAACCCTATTTCTCGGTACAATTCCATCCTGAACATACTGCCGGTCCCGAAGATCTTGAATTACTTTTCGATGTCTTCTTAAGTGCTGTGAAAAATCAATCGTCTCAGGGCGCCTCTACCATTAGTTTACGCCAACAATTAATCAATCGTTTGATGTACACTCCCACTCCCGAATCCTTATTGGAAAAGCGTCCTCGCAAGGTTTTAATTTTGGGTTCTGGTGGTTTATCTATTGGCCAGGCTGGTGAATTTGATTACTCCGGTTCTCAGGCCATTAAAGCCATGAAAGAAGAGAAAATTCAAACAGTTTTGATTAATCCCAATATTGCCACTGTACAAACATCTAAAGGCTTGGCTGACAAGTGTTACTTTTTGCCTTTGACTCCCGAATATGTGGAACAAGTTATTAAGGCCGAAAGACCTAATGGTGTACTTCTGACTTTTGGTGGTCAAACCGCTTTGAACTGTGGTGTGGAGTTAGAAAAGTCTGGAGTATTTGCCAAATACAATGTCAAGATTTTGGGTACTCCCATCAAATCCATTATAGAGACTGAGGATCGTAAAATTTTCGCAGAACGTGTTAATGAGATTGGCGAACAAGTGGCTCCTTCTGAGGCCGTTTATTCCGTAGAAGAAGCTTTAAATGCTGCCAAGCGCATTGGCTATCCTGTAATGGCTAGAGCTGCCTTTTCATTGGGCGGTTTGGGCTCCGGTTTTGCTGACAATGAAGAGGAATTGGAAACTTTGGCCCGTCATGCTTTGGCCCATTCCAGTCAATTGATTATTGACAAATCTTTGAAGGGCTGGAAAGAAGTTGAGTATGAAGTAGTAAGAGATGCTTTCGACAACTGTATTACCGTTTGTAACATGGAAAATTTGGATCCTTTGGGCATTCATACTGGTGAAAGTATTGTGGTGGCTCCTTCCCAAACTCTCAACAATCGTGAATACAATATGTTGAGAAGTACCGCCTTGAAAGTTATTCGCCATTTTGGTGTAGTGGGTGAATGTAACATTCAGTATGCCTTAAATCCTTATTCCGAGGAATACTATATCATAGAAGTTAATGCCCGTCTCTCGAGAAGTTCCGCTTTGGCTAGTAAGGCCACCGGTTATCCTTTGGCTTATGTTGCTGCCAAACTTTCCTTGGGAGTGCCTTTACCCAGCATTAAGAATTCTGTTACTGGCGTAACTACCGCTTGCTTTGAGCCCTCTTTGGATTACTGTGTGGTAAAAATTCCACGTTGGGATTTGTCCAAGTTTGTAAGAGTCAGCAAAAATATTGGCAGTTCTATGAAGAGTGTAGGCGAAGTCATGTCCATTGGTCGCAACTTTGAAGAAGCATTCCAAAAGGCTTTACGTATGGTTGATAATTCTGTAAATGGTTTCGACCCTTACTTGCAAGAAGTTAAGAAAGATGAATTGACTGAACCCACCGATAAAAGACCATTTGTTTTGGCCGCTGCCTTAAAAGCAAATTATTCCATAGATGAGCTACATTCTTTAACTAAAATCGATAAATGGTTCTTAAACAAAATGAAGAATATCATTGAATTCTATAATCAATTGGAAGTTTCGGGTTCTACATTGACCGCTGAACAGTTATTACATGCCAAGCGTATAGGTTTCTCCGATAAGCAAATTGGCCAGGCTGCTAAAATTACAGAGTTGGCTGTGCGTACATTGAGAAAGGAAATGGGTATTATACCCTTCGTTAAGCAAATCGATACCGTGGCTGGTGAATGGCCTGCTGCTACCAATTACTTGTATTTAACCTATAATGCTACGGAAAATGATATAGATTTCCCTGGTGGCTATACCATAGTAGTGGGATCAGGTGTCTATCGCATTGGTTCCTCTGTAGAGTTCGATTGGTGTGCTGTAGGCTGCTTGAGAGAGTTGAGAAATCTGGGTAAACCCACCATTATGATCAATTACAATCCCGAAACCGTATCCACTGATTACGATATGTGTGATCGTTTGTACTTTGAGGAAATTTCCTTTGAAGTTGTTATGGATATTTATGAACTGGAACATTCCGAAGGTATTATCCTATCTATGGGTGGTCAATTACCCAACAACATAGCCATGGATTTGCACAGACAACAAGCCAAGGTTTTAGGTACTTCACCTGAATCCATCGATTCTGCTGAAAATCGTTTCAAGTTCTCACGTATGTTGGATCGTAAGGGTATTTTACAACCTAGATGGAAGGAATTGACCAATCACGAATCGGCTATAGCTTTCTGCGAGGAGGTAGGTTTCCCTTGTTTGGTAAGACCTTCTTATGTTTTATCGGGAGCTGCCATGAATGTAGCCTATTCCAATCAAGACTTGTTGACTTATCTTAATGCTGCTTCTCAAGTCAGTAAAGAGCATCCAGTGGTTATTTCCAAATTCTTAACGGAAGCCAAGGAAATCGATGTAGACGCTGTAGCGGCCGATGGTGAGATATTATGTATGGCTGTATCGGAGCATGTAGAGAATGCTGGTGTTCATTCTGGTGATGCTACCTTGGTAACACCACCCCAGGATTTAAATGCAGAAACCTTGGAAAATATCAAACGCATAACCCGTGATTTGGCTGCTTTACTGGATGTTACCGGTCCCTTCAACATGCAAATTATTGCCAAGAACAATGAACTTAAAGTTATCGAGTGCAATGTGCGTGTTTCCAGATCTTTCCCCTTCGTATCGAAGACCTTGAATCATGATTTTGTAGCCACTGCCACCAGAGCCATTATGGGTTTGCCAGTAGAACCTGTCGATGTCTTACATGGTGTTGGCAAAGTTGGTGTTAAGGTGCCACAATTCAGTTTCTCACGTCTGGCTGGTGCCGATGTTCAATTGGGCGTTGAAATGGCCTCAACTGGTGAGGTAGCCTGTTTCGGTGACAATCGTTATGAAGCCTATTTGAAGGGTATGATGTCAACAGGTTTCCAAATTCCTAAGAAAGGTATTCTACTCTCGATTGGTAGTTTCAAGGTAAATTTTGTTTTTTATTTATAAATTATATAAGAAATTCTTAAAATGTTTAAAATTTTTCTCTTTTAGCACAAAATGGAACTTTTACCCTCTATTAGAGACTTGGCTAAAATGGGTTACAAACTTTATGCCTCCATGGGTACTGGTGACTTTTATGCAGAACATGGTGTGGATGTGAGTAAAACAACTTTTTTAACTGAATTATATTTATTTTTATTATAATACAAATTTGCGATTAAATTACTAAAATTGAGAATCTAAGTATCGGAGGACTGATTGAAAACTCCCTTAAGCTGTAAAGTTTTACGTTTTAGCATTTCACGTATATGAGCCTTTTTCTCTTCGGCCGTCATATTATTAAGGAAATTATTAGTATTTTGAGAAATGTTTTGGAATATTTCCGTATTCCCTATGGGAGAAGACTTTATAAAGTCAGAGGAACTTTTTAGTTTATTACGGAGATAGGAAGGTATTAATGACTGTTTATCGGTGAGAGTTAATTTTTCTTCTTCTTCATTTAAGTCCTCAATGTCATCTTGATCATCCTCATTTTCAGAGTTATCATTTTCGATTTCTTTAGATTCATTCTTAGATCTTAAAATACTAACTGGACTGTAGCCTTGTGGCTTTTGTATGGGATTTTGGTCACCTTGATGTACCGTTATAACTTTATCCCTAAACTTGATGGATTTTCTAGGTTCTGGAGATTTGACAGGACTGATTTTTTCTGGTAGACTTGTTGCTTTGTGGGAGTTTTTTAAACAAGTTTTGATTTCAGCGTCCCCTACCGGCATTGAATGTAAGGGATTTGTATCTCCAGGTTGCACCTCCACAACCACATTGCGAAATTTAATAGATTTTCTAGGTTCCGGAGATCGTTCGGGAGAAGTAGGTTCACTTCTTTCCAACACCTCTTCCATATGAAATTTCAAACATTTCTTAGGATCTGGTGTTGCTGTTGCCAACTTATCCTGCGGTATCATTTCCTCATATACATTAAAAGAATTTGTTTCTATAGTTTGTGGTACTTCTGGCAACACTGGTTCCATGCTAATTCTCCTAGGCAATGAAGGAGGACCAATGGAAAAGTCTTCTTTATCATAAATAATTTGCAATTCTTCATCGAGATTGTGTATAGAGGCCAAATATTCCTTGGCTCCTATATCACAGCCATAGTTATGATAACATTTACAAAGACGACGTGCCTGAGATAAATATGTTTTGGCCATTACCACCGACTGAAATTGTATAGCTTTAGCGGCCATTTCTAATAGATGGTCAAGTATAATTTCTAATATATTGGTGCGCCTAAGATTTTCCACTCCTTGATTGAGTTGCCTGGTATTAGAGGATTTAAAGTTGCGCTTGAAAAAGAACTGTAAAAGAATTAAAACTAAATATGTAATCCTAAATTGAATTAATTTATTATTACCTCTACATCTATGGACTCCACTGAACGTCTTTTGGCCTGCATTTCCTGTTTTTTCATTTCTATATTGTGTCTTAATAAATGTGTTTTACGCCTCAATTTTCCATTTGTTCGAACATGATGCTGTTTTAGACCTACCAAACCTTTGGCTCCCTCATCGGGCATTAAACATGATTCATTTTCATCCTCTTGAGCCAAATCAATTAAAGAACGAGCATTTTTGGCCAACATTTTCAACTTAACCATGTCATTTTCCACAAGATTCTCATACAGCTTTTTAAAATTTAGTTTAGGTATGAAATCGTCGGTAAATTCTAAATTACGAAAAGCTATCATAAGATGCATAACCGGATTGGCGGTAATATCCGCCAATATAGTGTATAAAGAATTTAGGGAATATTCGGGTATACTTTCGAAAAGATTGCGCTCTCGGATGAAATAATCACTTAGTTGTTTTTCTTTAACTCTCTGCTTGAAAGAGTTAAGAAAACGTAACAGCACTTCACCGAGGAACTCTTCGGGCCAGGCAGTGTAGTCTCTCTCACACTCCCAAAATAAATGCATGCGCAAGTGATCTAAAGCGAACATAAGCGATTTGTTTTTCTCTATAGGTTCCACAAAACTTTTAATTAAAGCTTTACTTATCATATAGACTTTAACTTGGGCATTAGTCAAGTGTTGTTCCAGATAACGCTCGGCCTTGGGAAACACTATACGCCATTCGATATCCCTAAAAGGATTACGTTTCTTTTTGGGTGCATAGCCCATGGGTATGACATGAAAACCAAAAGTTTCTATGCGTTTAATCATGGCTCTGGTGGGCCATTGTATTTGTTGGCCCGTTTGGGGATTAGTGGAAATGGGACGATCTCTTAGACGAAACTCAAAGGCACATTTGGGCCAGTCGGAAACATTTTGGGCGGCATATATAGCTGGTATTAGTTCATATTTGCTGGTGTATATGGAAGTGCCGCGATAAGTGGACTCATTTAATTCCAGCTCTGAAATATTTAATTTTTCAGCCAATTTTTTGCGCACCAATTCACCAAAATATTTCATAAATTCTCGAGAATTTAAATAATTTTGAGCCAATAGCTTGCGCCGCTTTTCCAATTCAATTCTATATAGTTTAATGGCCTGCAAAGTGTCATAATCTCTGTAATCCTCTACTATCTCACAAGCATCACTGTTTTCATATTCACTATCACTATCCTCCTCATCATCGGTAAATTCTTCTTCCTGCAAAGGTTGTACAAAATTACCCAACGATGATATACACGATTCAGGCAAAACTTTGGCATCTATTCTATGCTGTTCCCGGGCATTGGACATTTTAAGTTCTCTTAGAGGATGTTGAGTATTTAAGTGTGATATGAAGGCATAATCATAGTCTTCTTCTTTATCATTATCGTATGAATTTAAAACTGTTTTACTGCTGTAAGGACTGGTGGTGCCATAACCCGAACTGCCCTCACTATAGATATCCTCAAAGTCTCCTGTTATTGCCTTCGCCTGCTTAGGATCCTCACGTAATTTCAAGCGTACATAACCTTTCCATTTAATATTGCTGAGCATTTGTATATAGTCCTCTTTACAGGGTGTAGTCTCACGAAAATCCAATTCCATATCCACTTTACAGAGAGGAGATATGGAATCATAATTGGCATCATTGGGTCGGGCTATGTCGATATTTTCAAAAACTACATACATGGTCTGAGGCTGTAGTAATTGGACATTGTTTTTATCGGGACCATGACTGAGGAAAGTTTTTGGAAAATAAAATTTAGTTTAATTTTGCGTTATAAAATTCTCTCAACTTACCAGGGCTTGTAGTTGACCCATTTTGCTATGGCCATATCTAATGGGTTTGTTAGCAGTATCGAATGTTCTTCTAAATTTTGATTGAGTTGTTTTTCTTTGTTTAATTTTTCATCGGCAATTGCAGAGAGTTCACTGTAATTTGAAGAGTCATTTATTTAGAAAGATAATTGAGGAAACAGAAAAGTGTTTTTTTTAATATCAAAATTCCTGGTAATTGATCGTTTGGTAAAATCTTTTTATTTAATAAATTTGTATAACAAAATAGCATGAATAAAATAGACAATGTTTAAATTCGTAATGTTCTTTAATAACCAAGGAAAAAGTCACGTGACTAGTTCTATGAAAGTTTCATGCTAAGTTAAGTTGGAGAAAAGATTTAATATTTTTATGTCCGACTTAACAAATGTCTTATTAGTTATACATTAATTAGCCACTTAAAAAGTCAAGAAACGTGTGAATTCTCATTTGTACCACTTAATTATCTTAACTGATTGCTTTGAAACAATTTAATTCCATTTAGTATTTTTTTTTTTGAAAACCTATAAAAAACGATATAATTATGTTATCACTTGTAAATGAGTAATACAAGTAATTTCAAAAAAATTTCACTTGTTTTAATAGCAACACTTGAAAAATTGAAGCACTATAAAGAGAAGACAACACTTTGTTTTAGAACAGAGAACTGATGAAATCCCCACAAAATTAAAGATAAAAAAATTGGTTCTTTTTATTACTATCAAACAAACGATAGAAACAGTAGTTGAGGGAACTATTTGCTAGGAACATAAGTGCTAAACAAATATCCGCCTTCCAAAATGTAAGGTTTTTCCTGTTTACTAGAAAACTTGTGGAAAAAATCGCATATATTTAAATGTTATTAATTTTGAACTAAACACACCTTTCATAGTTTTTGAAAAACTGTATGGACAAGGCCATTTGATTTAAAATAAATTCACATAAATCCTCATTCAATAGTTTTTGTATTTTCGTTTCCAATTGACGATTTAAATCCTCACGACGAAAATCATAACGCATGGTGTGATAATTAAAATTCGATTGATTGATTTCCGTCGCGTCCGCACTACCACGCTGACGTATTGTGGCTGCTAATGCTGCAAGCTGATCTTGTGTTTGTTCATTTGAGGCACGACGTTTATGTTTAGTTTTGCCCAGCTTTTTTGCTTGTTTCTTTTGCAAACGAGCAATTTGTTTTTTCTCTTTCTCCTGCTGCTGGCGGGTACGTTCTCTTTGCGACTCTTTATATTGTATTTCCTGTAAAGGATTATTAGGTTTCTGTAAAGGTTTTGAACTAGAACGACCCATTTGTTTTAATAATTTGGGGATTTTTTTTAGTTATAGTTCCGCTTATTTTTTGTTCGCTTTACTACCGAGATCTTCATCAATTAAGTGACAATTAAAAACTAAAAAAAGAAATTGATCATTACTATTTGATTGTTATCATTAATGTTGTTGTGCAAGATGTGTGTTTGTTTGAAAAAAGGTATTTTTATTATTTTATATGTTTCTTATCAATAAATATTTGTTTTTATAATATATTTAATAACAAATATGTTATTGATTGCCTGTTCTTGGTGGTGATTTCTTTATATATTTTATTTTATCTTATTTTACCATTTAGTGGTATACTTTTTTCCTCTATATGGAGACTCATGTCTGCAAATGATGTTCTTTTTTCCTTGTAAGTTTGTGTATAATTATCGATACAATTAAGTTGTGGGCATAAATATATTATAACTTAAATAAGAATAAGTTACTTCTTGATATCTTGAATACGTTATTTCACGATCTTGTGGTTGTATTTCAAGATAGTCCTTCGGATCGATAATGCTTTGATAGCAGTACCATATCCAGTCTCTATTTACTTCCTGCTTTAGAAAATCACTATGTTGATATCGAAACAAAATCAACTTTTCAAAGTTCTACAAGGCCAGGTCCACATATATACTTTTTTATCATAGTTATTGTGACTCAACCAGTAATGCCACTCTTAAAGAACTCATACATACATACCCGCACCCTTCTCTCCTATTACTCACAGTCTTTTGGGACGTCACATCTTGTCGGTGAATATGTTCACCAAAGAGTAACTTAATGACATTTTATTTTTTTTTTTGCCGCTACCTGCTAACAACTTTAAATTTAAAGCTAAACAAATTCAGAATGCTATTCATTTGCTCATCTCTGTGTCATTGAAAATATGTCGTTTTAATGATTACAAGTTAATTGAACTTGGAATATATGGAAACTAATATTTACTCGTGTTCTTCTTTAATTGTAAATATTTGCAAAAACCTATCACTGCTAAAGATGGTTACAAATCCTTAATCTTATCTCGGCAGAAGAACAAAATTCTCAGAAATCATATCAAATGGGAACAACACTTTTAAAAAGCTATTTAAACAATGAAATCAATTTAATACTAAATGGAACAATCTCCGCACAATGTCCTTTAAATGGGACTTTAGTATGAACCTTATAGTATCGAATTTGATCTATTTCGTAAACGATTAGAGTCATGCATAATCTATCAGAAATGTTGAATTCATTCCTAGTTCCTCTTATGCAAAAGATGCGGAGTTTATAGGATTTCAAATAAAACCATTTTTCAATAAAGCAAAGTATTGAACCGCAACCTGAATATCTAACCTTCAAATAGGACTCCGATCATTGTTAATTTTTAAACCGTTATTTTTAAACGTAATTTAGACCAAAATATTTTAAACATTTTTTTACATTATTAAATAATTTCTTGCAAATTTCAGGTCGAATGTGTACAATGGACTTTCGATAAGAATATGCCCGAAGATTTGAGTGGTGAATTGAGACATTTAGCTGAGTTTTTGGCCACCAAACAATTTGACATGGTTATCAATTTACCCATGAGAGGTGGTGGTGCTAGAAGGTAAATAATTGCTATTTTTATATGAAACAAAACTGAACATTAATTAATTTCCCTCCCTTTACTTTTCTAGAGTTTCCTCCTTCATGACCCATGGTTATCGCACCAGACGTTTAGCGGTTGACTATTCCATTCCTTTGGTTACTGATGTTAAATGTACCAAATTGTTGGTGGAATCTATGCGTGTGACAGGACGCAAACCAGCCATGAAAACTCATACCGATTGCATGACTTCCAGACGCATGGTCACCTTGCCCGGTTTCATTGATGTTCATGTACATTTACGTGAACCCGGAGCCACACACAAAGAAGATTTCGCCAGTGGTACTGCTGCTGCCTTGGCTGGAGGTGTTACCATGGTGTGTGCCATGCCCAACACTAACCCCTCTATCATAGATAGAACCTCGTTTACTCTATTCCAAGAATTGGCCAAGGCTGGCTCACGTTGTGATTATGCCTTGTATGTGGGTGCTTCCGATACCAATTGGCAACATATTCATGAATTGGCTGCCCAAGCAGCGGGTTTGAAAATGTACTTAAATGATACATTCAGTAATTTGAAAATGACTGATATGACGGTGTGGGAGAAACACATGCAAAACTGGCCCAAACGTGCCCCCATTGTGTGTCATGCTGAAAGACAAACTATGGGTGCTGTTATCTTAATGGCCCAACTTATGGATCGTGCTGTACATATATGTCACTTGGCCCGCAAAGAGGAAATTATGATTGTTAAAGCTGCCAAGGAGAAGGGTATGCGTGTAACCTGTGAAGTTTGTCCCCACCATCTGTTCTTGTCTACTAAGGACGTAGACTCCATTGGAGCAGGTAGAGCTGAAGTTAGACCTGTTCTTTGCTCACCTGAAGATCAAAAGGCATTGTGGGATAATATTGATTGCATTGATGTATTTGCCACAGATCATGCTCCCCACACTTGGGAAGAAAAGAATTCCGAAAAGCCACCACCAGGCTTCCCTGGCATTGAGACTATTTTGCCTTTACTATTGCAAGCAGTCGATGATGGTCGTTTGTCTTTGGAAGATATTAAAAATAAATTCTATCGCAATCCCAAGAAAATATTCAGTCTTCCCGATCAACCCAATACTTATGTTGAGGTTGATTTGGATGAAGAATGGGTTATTAGCAAAGAATTCATGCATTCCAAGTCTAAGTGGACTCCATTTGAGGGTACTAAGGTTAAGGGTAAGGTACATCGTGTAGTCTTGCGCGGTGAAGTGGCCTACATAGATGGAGAAGTGTTGGTACAGCCAGGTTTTGGTCAAAATGTACGCAGTCACTATAATCTTAAATCCCTGTTGCAACAATCTATGGAATCATTGGAAATTAAGACTTCCATCGATAATTTGGATCGTAGTACCGATTTTGTTTCCGATTCCCAAGCTAATGAAGCTTTTGCCAGATTGTTGTCGGAAACACCCTCAAAAACCAATGTACACTTCTCAGGAGATCCCAACTTTTTGCGTCCTATTTCCCCCTCACCACGCATACGTTGTGACTCGGCCAGTAATGCCACACTTAAGGAACTCATACAGAAGACCACTGCCACCGCACCCATCTCTCCCGTTACTCACAGTCTTTTGGGACGTCACATCTTGTCGGTGGATATGTTCACCAAGGAGCAACTTAATGACATTTTCAATTTGGCTCAATTGCTTAAGAGTCGTGTAGTTAAAGATCGTCCTGTGGATGATTTATTAAAGGGCAAAATCATGGCTTCCGTATTTTATGAAGTTAGTACCAGAACATCTTGCAGTTTCGCCGCAGCTATGCAAAGATTGGGTGGCCGTGTCATTTATATGGATGAAACTAGTTCTTCGGTGAAGAAGGGTGAAACTTTAGAGGATAGTATATCAGTAATGGCTGGTTATTCGGATGTGGTAGTTTTAAGACATCCACAACCTGGTGCAGTAGGTGTAAGTATACAAATAATAAAAGGGAGCAAAGTCGTTTCAGTTTCTAAGTTTTACTTATCTTAATTATAGCGCGCTGCTCAACATTCTCGCAAACCTTTGATTAATGCCGGCGATGGTGTGGGTGAACATCCCAGTCAAGCTTTGCTTGATATCTTCACCATACGTGAAGAAATCGGTACCGTCAATGGTCTTACCATTACCATGGTGGGTGATTTGAAACATGGCCGTACTGTGCATTCTTTAGCCCGTCTCCTGACCCTCTACAATGTGACCATACAGTATGTCAGTCCCGATAACTTAGGCATGCCAGATCACATTGTACGTTATGTCAACTCTAAGGGTATTAGTCAAAAGGTCATGCAAAGTTTAGAAGAGGCTCTACCCACCACCGATGTTTTGTACATGACACGCATACAAAAGGAAAGATTCGCCAGCGAGGAAGAATATGAAATGGTAGATACTTGAAACTGGGTTTTTAAAAGTAATGTAACTAATGTTGCCCTTGTTTTCCTTACAGTGTTGCGGTAAATTTATTGTCACCCCCAAACTCATGACCCTGGCTAGTCGTCGTACCATTGTTATGCATCCTTTGCCACGTGTATTTGAAATTAGCAAAGATTTCGATTCAGATCCCAGAGCAGCCTATTTCCGTCAAGCCGAATACGGGATGTATGTACGCATGGCTTTGTTAGCCATGGTAGTGGGTTGTCGCACTTGATGTGTTACGGATTACAAGGATATTGTTGATTTACTTTAGAAGGCATTTCTACTATATATATATTTTTTACATAAGTTATATTCTTTTTTTATATATACATATACTATTTTACAATATCATTTATAATTAAAACTATTAATAAAATTAACAAAGTTTAAAAGCTTAAAAAATACATCAAATTATTGTTTGTTGCTTATTGTTAGTTCAGAAAATTGTATTTATTCTAATACGAAAAAATTAGAGATTTCAACATCGTGCTACCAATAGATGCTTTTATCGCCCAAAATTCCGTTCAGTCTTCTCGTTTACATTTCACTTTATCTAATTTACGATTGCGTGATTTGTTGCTTAATAACGTTCTATTTGTATGGAAGTTTCTCTTTGCATTTCCATTTCATCTTGCCAATGGGTCTTCTTCTTTTGTTTAGGCCGCTCCAATTCCAATTCACTGCTCTCAAAGGCTTTATTTAAATTGCTGTGCAAATTGCCCTTGTTGCTGTTGCGACAGCCCAAATTTTCCTGCCTGCCACATATTACAGAGATGGATCTGCCCTGCAATTGCTTTGGATTGTAGATATCAACTGTGGAAGAGCATTTACTTTGATTTTCTCCAGCTGGGCCTGCAGTGGAGCCGGTTTCCGAACATTTATCACATTCATGTTTGCTGATGAAAAGAAATGTAAATTTTTATTATTATTTTAATATTCGGGTAGAGCTTTTTAAAGTTTAATTCATACCTTTTCGATTTTTTACAAGCCACCAGGAATATTAACACCGTTAGTATGACCATAGCTGCCAAAAGACCAGATAGTCCAGCTATCATGGTCATCATTTCATGTGGTTCGCCATCTGATGTTACCTTAGTTACTGTAAAGAAAGATTAAGAGTTTTTTTTAATTAAATATCTATTTATGTAATAAAAAATAATAGTTTTCATTTCAACTTTTCCAACTGTTATCTCTGAAATTTTCTTAAACTACTTTTACCGTTTTACTTTAATCTATTATATAGCCCCGACTATAATTTTAACTTTAAGTTCGA
The DNA here is from genome assembly GCF_015586225.1 of Lucilia sericata. NCBI lineage: Eukaryota > Metazoa > Arthropoda > Insecta > Diptera > Calliphoridae > Lucilia > Lucilia sericata. The sequence goes on along the minus strand of NW_023994660.1, from coordinate 231,023 downwards.
CCCTAGCTTTAACTTTAGCCTTCTTGACCGTCTTGACATTATCCTTGACCATATAGTCCAAAGTCTATATATATTATAGTTTCGGCCAGTCTTAACTACTTATAATCTGGACTATAACAGTTTATGTTCTTGTGTATATTTTAGTCCCTATACTCTAGTCCATATCCTTGACTATAATCTAGTCTGGACTTAGTTATTGACTATAGTTTAATCTATAACCAGGTCTAAAGTCTTGGCTAGTCTTGTCTATAGTATGGATCGATAGCTTAGTTTAGTCTCCATATTTTTGGCTATTCCCTTTATTATAATCTAGTCTATGTCTACTAAATATTCTTGACTAGTCTACAGTCTTGACAAATAGCCTACTCTTTAGACTTGACTATATTTTTGACTCTATATATTCTTGTGTTTAATCTAGTTCATAGACTTGTCTAGTCTATAGTTTTGGCTGCAGTATTGTCTGTAGTCTAGTTTTGACAGATAAGATTACATTATTTTATTTAAATTATCCCCTCAAAAAAACAGGAAGTATGTCTAATACTTTAAACATTTCCCAGAAAAAATTAAAATGTTTACACACGTACATAATAAAAGTACGTACAAATTTGAAATTTATTTAAATGTCCGTTATTGCGGTTGGGTTTTTTCTTCAATAAATTTTGACATTATTTGTAAACAATGCATTTAACAATTTCAAAACCCACATCACATATTCACACCTAAAATTATATTAAAGTTGTTTTGGCAACATCAACCAACAACAAAAAAACCTGAGTTGAACAAGTGTCAAGTTGAAGTTCAAAATCACTTTCAAATTAAAGCGAAAAAAAAAAAAAAATAAATAAAAACATTTGTATTGACAATTAGTAGTTGTCAATGAACGCATTTTTAAAATTAAATAAAAAACAAAATAATTTTGCTTGTATCATTTACAAAGGAATAATTACGCATTATTAAGAAGAACAACAACAAATTGTAAATATTTCAATATTAAGGTGTTTTTTGACGAAAATGTGTAGTTAATTAATTTTTTTTTTTATATAATTTATGATTTTATAATTAACAATTACAATTGCTAATATTTTTGTGTGCTCTACTTTAGAGTCAGACAGACTTTTCGAGAGACAGACTCTTCGAATTGAAGTAATTTACAGAATAATTAATTTGGGGAATTTTTGTTCAACCTTGCTAAAGCGGTTTTCTAAAAATTAAATCATGTTTTGAAAATAAAAGTATAAACCCAAATAAAACGGGTTAAAATATTTACAAGAAAACTCATAAGTCGTTGTCAAATGGGGGAAATACATTTTTCCTTTAATGAGCAAATTGTGTTCAATCAATTGGCACAGATTTTCAGCGTAAAAGACAACCAAAAATACTTAAAAAAAAACATTTAAACAGTTCATATTATACAACAAATCACTAATGAGTTAAACAATTAGGAGTTGTTTGTCATATTAGTAATGTTTAAAACATTTAAAACGAAAAAATGTTAAATGTCTTCAGGTTTAAATTTAAATAATTGTTGTTTTATTTCCTGCAAACTTAGATTCTATTTGACTATAACACTGGGCTATGGACTTGACTACAGATTAGACTATACTTAGACTTCACTACAAATTATGCATTCTATAGACCAGACTATAGACTAGACTATAGACGTGACAATAGACTAATTTGTAGACTAAACTATAGACTAGACTATGACTTCTCTATTAACTAGACTACTACACTATAGACTAGACTATAGACTAGACTATAGACTAGACTATAGACTAGACTATAGACTAGACTATAGACTAGACTATAGACTAGACTATAGACTAGACTAGACTATAGACTAGACTATAGACTAGACTATAGACTAGACTATAGACTAGACAATAGACTAGACTATAGACTAGACTATAGACTAGACTATAGACTAGACTATAGACTAGACTATAGACTAGCTAGACTAGACTATAGACTAGACTATAGACTAGACTATAGACTAGACTATAGACTAGACTATAGACTAGACTATAGACTAGACTATAGACTAGACTATAGACTAGACTATAGACTAGACTATAGACTAGACTATAGACTAGACTATAGACTAGACTATAGACTAGACTATAGACTAGACTATAGACTAGACTATAGACTAGACTATAGACTAGACTATTGACTAGACTATAGACTAGACTATAGACTAGACTATAGACTACACTATTGACTAGACTATAGACTAGACTATAGACTAGACCATAGACTAGACTATAGACTATACTATAGACTAGACTATGACTTCTCTATTAACTAGACTGTAGTCTACACTATAGACTAGACTATGACTTCTCTATTAACTAGACTAATACACTATAGACTAGACTGTAGACTATACTATTGACTAGACTATAGACTAGACTATAACCTAGACTATAGACTAGACTATAGACTAGACTATAGACTAGACTATAACCTAGACTATAGACTAGACTATTCATTGTTATTGTTATTCCAATATTCATTATTATTGTATGTCCAATAGACAAAATGTAATAAATACTAATCAACTTTAAAATTGTCTACAGCTGTAAACATTATGTCAAACTACAAACTTCCTGTTTTCTTAAAGATATTAAATAATTACTCAAATCGTAATTATAGGGTGTGCTACTTTGTTTATCACAATTTCAAACTAAAATTGACACATCAATTGTAACACTTGGCAGCTAAACGGAAATGCGTTTTTTCAACCTTGAAATTCACACATCGAACGCATTCTAAATCCAAACCACTTTCAAAATAATTAATGTAAAAATAAAAACAAAAAGCGTAAGTAGTTGCAAAATACAAAATGTTTACACATTATTTTTATAGAAAATTATAGTTATTTTTAGAAATTGTTACAAATAACATTAGCTGCAGTTGGCATATGAAACATTTGCTTTTGTTTAAGATTTTCGTAACTGTGCTAATCGAAAATATCCGTCAGTAAGCGTGAAATTGTCATTTGATTTAATACTTAGTATGTATGTTACTGGGGGTAACATAAGTTGTATGTCTGTAACACTTGAATTAGAATTCACAATTTGTAACACTGTGCCTATGCCGCAATGAAAGTATTTCCCTTATAAATATCTTGTTTACAAATTTTCTTTTTACAAGATATAAATAATTGCAAATAAACAAATATATAATTAAACAACAACACAAATGCACTTCAAAATTGTTTAAAGAAAAACAACAAATTTGTTTATAGTATATTTTTATTTCAGTTTTTGGACACACCTCTTTAAACCTCGAGATACCATAACCCATTTGGCTGATAATTTCGACTTTCAATCATTGGTTACTGTAAGCTATTTGTTAATAATAAATGAAAATATTTTTTACTCATCGACTACATTTTTAAACTTATCAGAAATGTTGAATCATACAATATTTGGGGGAGACTTTTTTTTATCATTATCATAGTTACGTTTTTTGACAATTTGATAAAAATTTAAGAAGTTGTTCTTGATGCACATACATAAATTTAAATTATTTATTTAGAGTATAAAAAGTATGCATAAAAACTCAGTATGAGTTTCTTAACATATGCACATATGTAAATAATGTTCTTTGGTAATACGAAGGTTAATGTGCAAACATCACAACGTCATGCAAAATGATAAATAAAAAAATCACAAAATAGTATTAACAAAAAACATGCAATTTTTGTTGTTATTACTAGTGTATTTTTGTAAATAATGAGTATTTTTTTTTTGTTTATTCATGCACTTTAAAGAGCTGTACGGGTATTAATTTTCAAAAATCATCTGTAACTTCCTGATTTGACTGCGATTTTTTTACAAAAAAATCTTAAAACACACACATTACGGCTGATTGGCATTTTAAACAAATTACTGGCATATAAATTACTAGTTTAATTTTGAAAAAAAAAAACAAATTATTTAACATTATTTAAAGATGTTAAAAATTATATGAAAATAATTTCAATTGACTGATAACGGTTAAATGGTAGAGGAAAATACTAAAACAGTGCTTAGAATAATTATAAGGTTGTATACACAATTTTGAGATTTGTGACTAGACTATAGACTAGACTATAGACTAGACTATATACTAGACTATAGACTAGACTATAGACTAGACTATAGACTATACTCCAGACTAGACTATAGACTAGACTATAGACTAGACTATAGACTAGACTATAGACTAGACTATAGACTAGACTATAGACTAGACTATAGACTAGACTATATACTAGACTATAGACTAGACTATATACTAGACTATAGACTAGACTATAGACTAGACTATATACTAGACTATAGACTAGACTATAGACTAGACTATAGACTAGACTATAGACTAGACTATAGACTAGACTATAGACTAGACTATAGACTAGACTATAGACTAGACTATAGACTAGACTATAGACTAGACTATAGACTAGACTATAGACTAGACTATAGACTAGACTATAGACTAGACTATAGACTAGACTATAGACTAGACTATAGACTAGACTATAGACTAGACTATAGACTAGACTATAGACTAGACTATAGACTAGACTATAGACTAGACTATAGACTAGACTATAGACTAGACTATAGACTAGACTATAGACTAGACTATAGACTAGACTATAGACTAGACTATAGACTAGACTATAGACTAGACTATAGACTAGACTATAGACTAGACTATAGACTAGACTATAGACTAGACTATAGACTAGACTATAGACTAGACTATAGACTAGACTATAGACTATAGACTAGACTATAGACTAGACTATAGACTAGACTATAGACTAAACTATAGACTAGACTATAGACTAGACTAGACTATAGACTAGACTATAGACTAGACTATAGACTAGACTATAGACTAGACTATATACTGAACCATAGACTAGACTTTAGACTAGACTATAGACTTGACTATACTCAAGACTACGGACTAGACTTTAAACGAAAGAATATAGGTTATAGAAACTATAAACTAGTGGATTTATCAATTCATCTAAAATTTTCCATCAAACTAGAATATTCTTAAAATCTTTGTAGTAGAATTTTGGTTTATAAATCTGTAGTACCTTTAAGAAAGCAATGTTATAGAAACGTCTTTTATTTTTTATTATTAAGTCTATTTTCTAAGTATGTTTGTATGTCATTAATATATTATTTTACCGTTAAATAATAAAGATTTTTTTTCAAATCATTCCATTAATTTCAAAATTGATTTAAATACGCGTAAAAGATTTGCTATTAAGATAGCAAAATCTGAGAAATACTACTTCATGAAATTTCTACAATTTTCTTATTAGTCATTCTAATTTAAATGATTAACTGCAAAATCAATTGATTAACCCTTAAACTAATTAAAAAATAAAACAATTAGTTTTCTACATTTGTTTACATTTCTCTCTTTTAAATAAATATAGATTTTAATAAAAACGTCTAAATAAATTAATCAAACTTACTGCATTAATTTATACAAAACGCAAACAGAAAACACAAATGAATATTTAACAGGGAAAATTTAGATTTTTCCGAAAGCAATTAATAAAAACTAAACCAGTGATTATCACATTTAAAAGCAAATTATTTATCTAACGAATAAAAACAATGTAATTAAATAGACACAGATGTAATAAAAAAAATAAATAAATATTCAACCAATAAATTAAATAGTTTCTCTTCAAAAAAAATCCAACACATTTTGCAAATGGAATCAATAAAACAATTGGAGAAATTAAACAAATATTTTTGTTATTTTCTTCTACATATTATAAATAGTAATAGAAAACTGAAAATAGTTTTACACGTGTTTATTAAGTCAATTAAGTAATACGTAACATTGTCAAAGTTAAACTTACTTGAATCCTCAATAACAAAACGTTTGGTATTTGAAGTTTTCAAAACAAAAGGTGATGACTCCATAATTCTCCAAAAAGTATCTAATAATAGTTATTGATAAAGTATTGTAATTGTTAAAAGGCAAGATAATGTTGTTAAGAAGTTCAAAAGGTAACAGATTCGATTCAAATCGAGTTTTTTCTTCTTTTAATCAATTAATTGATTGTTCCTCATTATATGGTGTAACAAACAAACTGCAAATATACAAAAATAAATAATAATTAATATTTAATTAAATTCTATGAAATAAAATAAAGTTATTGATGTAATAAAATTAATATATTTCATCACTACCTCACAGCCCTCATATATGAACCTTTTACTTAACTTAAGTCGACCTAATTTTTATACTAATAGTTAGTTTTTTAATTATACTAAATATTTCAAATAAAAATCTTGTTTAAATATTTTCTACAACTTCTTATTTGTAACAAACCTTATGATAATTCATTATTTCCTTTGTATTTTATGTCTCATTAAAAATATATTATTTAAAATTTATTGAGTAAATCGTTTCAGGTGAACTTATCAAATCAAATAAAAAAGGTCTTAAGTTGCAGTTTTTTTATATAGTACATGTTTGCGAGTGTGTACTACTACTATCTTTAGAGCAGAGTATTGTCTAGTCTTTAGTAGAGAATATATGTATATTATTATGGAAACTGTTGTCGAAACTATAGTCACAGTAGTTTAGTCCATAGTCGAGAAAACAGTCTATTTTATAGTCTAGAAAATTAGATCGTCTATAGTAGAGATTATTATGTTGTCTGTAGTCGAGACTATATATTTTCTAGTCTATAGTGGAGACATTTGTCTAGTTTATAGTCGTTGCTATACATAGTCTATAGTTGAGACTGGATTCTAACTTATAGTTGAGACTATTGTCAAGTCTTTAATGGAGACTATATTATATGTATATGTATTTACATATATAATATAGGCTTGTCGAGACTGTAATTTAGTCCATAGTCGAAAATATAGTATAGTATATATTTAAAATATTGTGCCGTCATTTATATAGTTGGGTAAACTTTAGAGTTGAACCTATTGTCTAGTCTATAGTATAATAGAGACTACTGTCGAGACTATAGTTTATACTATAATTTAGTCCATATTTGTGATTATTGTGAGGTCTATAGTCTACACGCAGAGAAAAAACATGGTTCAAAATGGTTACTACAACTATCCCATGTTTACTGTAACAATATATTGTTTTCAAAAACATATAATTGTTATTTTAATTAGATTTTAACAATATTTAAGTTACTCTAAACATTTTCATGTTCCAGGCAATTATAAATTTGAGTATAATTCACTGAATCATAATTATTTTTACAACAACTAAATACTGATAACAAGGAAAACATATTCTGTTATTAACAGCCATTTAAACTTGCAAATAACCATAATATGTTATGTTATATAACCATTGTATGTTATGTTGTTATAAAAAACAATTATATGTTATGTTGTTATATGTCTGCTGATACATCAACAAATTAATACAACAACAAAACAACTTTTGCTCACAGAGATTACTTTTTCGTGTGTGTTTTTTACGCGACAATAAAATGAATAATTCTCATTTGGTTTATAGCATTAAATGTATAAGTATTTCAGTTTGCATAGAATAATGTAGTTATGTTTTTGTGAATCAAATTGAAATTTGCGAAGTGTGCTAAGTATTGTAAGTATGTAATCTTTATTTATATATATATATATATTTTTTTTTTACTTTTTTTAGAAACTGTAATTTTACTGCTTCAGTAAAATTTATTTTGATTTCGATACATAGTTTTGAATGAAATTTTGAACACATTGGATCATAATATGATCATGTATAACAATATTATTATGATAAATAGAAAAATATTATGATGAAATAATTTTAACGGTATTTAATCATAATATGATATTTTAAATTTGTTACAATAACGGTATTATGTTAAGACTACAATCATAATTTTAACCATAATATGTTGCTCTTGGAACATGGTTACCACAACCATGTTTTTTCTCTGCGTGTATACTATTATCTCGTCTGTAGTCGAGACTACTTTCAAGTCTATATTAGAGACATTTGTTAGTTTACAGTCGGGTGTAAATCTAGTCTAGAGTAGAGACTATAGTCCTGCCTATAGATGACTGTAGTCTAACCTATACTTGAGATTATTATCTACTGTATACTCTAAAGGGAGACTGTATCGAGACTATAGTCAAGACTCTAATTTAGTCTGTAAACCAAAATTTAGTCTTATATATAGCCGAGATATGTAATTTTCGAGACTATTAAATCGTCTGATGGATAGACTAATGCCTTGTCTATAGAATCTAATGAAAACTTTTGTGTAGTTTATATATCTATAGTCGAGACTATAATACCACAGTCGAGAATATTGTCTCATTTGTAGTGGAGATGAATGTCTAGTATTTAGTCATGACTGTAATCTATCCCATAAATAGACTATAGTCGAGACTATTGTCTTATCTGTAGTAGAGACGATAGACTAGTGTATAGTCGATAATACTTGATCGACTATTATCGAGACTAATATATCGGCTATAGTCGAGAATACTGTATAGCCTATAGTGTAGGCTTTTGTCTACTTTATAGTTGTCGCTAAAATGTAGTCTATAGTCGAGACTATAAACTATTCTATAGTTCAGACTATCAGAACTATAGACTATTGTCTCATCTGTAGTCCATACGATTATATCGTTTGTAGTCGAGATTACTCTCTAGTGAAAACTATTGTTTTGATAGTCTAACCTATAGTTGAGACTGTAGTATATCCTATAGTCGAGACTATAGTCTGTAGTACAGACTTTATTCTATAATGGAGGCTTATGTCTCGCCAATATTCAAGACTTTTGTCTAGTGTACAGTAGAAACAATCTTCTGTAATGAAGACTGTTTGAGGGACTTTATTCAGGATCGCAATTTATTATACGTTCTAGTCTATAGTCGAGAATATTGTTATAAATTAGTTCATAATCTAGTCCATAGTCAAGAATATTTTCTCGCCTAAAGTAGAGTCTATTATCTCGTTTGTAGCCGAGACTACTGCCTAGTCTATAATCGAGACTATATATTAAATCTGTCATCTAACCTGTAGTCGAGGCTATTGTCTTGTCTATAGTCGAAACTACAGCATCTATAATCTAGTTTAGTTTAAATAATTTTTTTAATATTTCCACTTAAGACCTTTTATACTGAACAATTTCTAGCATTAATTCAAATTAATTTTATATGTAAATATTTTTTAGAGCATTTAGATATTATAATTAAACAGCCACTTAAATTAAACGCCTTTTTTCACAAACAATAAAATGTAATATTAATAAAATAATAATTTATGAAGAAAATAGCCATAAATGAATATTTATTAATAACAATTATTGAAGAATAAGAAGGAGTGTAGTAAATCTATAAAACGTGCAGGTAATACTACAGAATTTTAGGAGTTTTTAAAACTACTTAGTTAATAATAATATTTGTATGATTTTTTTTGTTTAAGATTAAAAAAAATCTATAAAACTAATTTACTACAAAAACTAAATGTATGAATTTTTGTAGCAAATTATTATCAATTATCACTTTGAATTTTGCGACAGCAGCTATAAATATTATTAAATAATAAAATTTAATAAGTGTAATCAAAATTTTATGTTAAATTTGATTTATTTCATTTATTTAGTTTAATTCCTTTAATGAGTTTTAATAAACGTTGTTGCTACTGCAGTGAAAACAAAATATTTATTTAAATCAAATATGTTTTTTTTTTTCTATTTTTATAAAAATTTTTGTTTGTCAGTTCCTTTAATTAAAATAATCTAAAGATTAGCATGCATACACTCACTTAAAAAATGTTGGTAAAATTTATAAAAAAAAAGGCAAATTTTTAATAATTGTTTACAGTGTACTAGTGCGGTAACTAGTTAAAAAAGGTCTTATCACTTAATTAGTTAAAATTGAAATTATATAAAATTTGCTTTAAATCAGTATAGAACTAGTCACGTGACCAGATGTGTTTTATTTTTTCTAGTATTAAAAGTCATTTATTTACAATGTTTTATATTAAATTTCAAATCTCTAAACAAGACTTTTGAAACATTTATTTTTTTAATTAAAAAATTATTTTTTTGTACAAATTTTGTTAACATTTTTAGATTATTTAATTATATAATAATTATTATTTAATTTTTTATTCAAATTCTGCATTTTCAGTTTGAATATTTAAAAATTCAAATTTCAATTCTTTTTATAAAAATGTTTTATTTATTTTTAAAAAATATTTTTATTTTTTGTTTTTGCTTTTTCTTTAAATTTCAATATTTATAATTTTAATATTTCAAGATTTTTTTACATTCTTTTAATTCGTTTTCGTTTCGTGCAATATTCAAAATAAGAGTTAGTCAGTTTTGATTATAATCCTTTGAAAAATAAACTGTTTTTAAGATTTATTTTTTAATTGTACAAAAATTTGCTTATTTTTTTATTATTTTCTAATTTTTATTTAAAAAAAAAATAATATTTTTTTTAATTAATCAGATTATTTTTCAATAAATTTTATATTTAAAAAAAATTGTTTTCACTTTTAAATTTATATTTTCTTAAATAAAATATTAAAATAAATTAATTTATTACTTTGTTTTATATATAAAGTCAATATTTTTTTTATTTTATTAATATAAATATATTTTATTATATTATTTTGTTTCAATTGAAAACGAACTTTAACTCTGGACAACTAGTGATCGACTAAAAGTTTTCAAAAGAAAAACATTCAGTTACAGTTGTTTAGATTTGTATTTTATACTTTTATTTTTCCATGTTTTTTCGCTGCTTTCAATTTTTTTTGAGTAAAGAAGTCAAAAACTCAGTTCGTCTTTCTGTCTAGCTTTGTTACTTGTAGACTACTACGAGGTACAATAGATACGATACGCTGCGATACGTAGTACAAGTTGAACATGAATTGTATTGAATGTTTTCGTAATAAAGAGCAGGCGTGGGTAAGTAGAGGCAGTAAATATCAACATGTTTGTTGTTATTTAAAATGTTTTATACTTAATAAAAAAGTACAGTGAACCTGCGATAATAACCTCTGCGAAATTGTCAAGATTTTTGGGGAATTACTCTCAAATATTTCATCATTCGAATCATTTATGAAATTTTGTTTTGGTCTTAGATCCTTAATATTATAAATGATTGATATTTGCAAGCGATATTTTATGGTAACACGAAAACAATATGAAGGGTATAAATTTAGTAGAAGTAACACTTATCTGGGTTTTACTGTAGTATGCAATATATAAATATAATCATCTCTTAAATTATTTAATGAAACTGTGTTTAAACTGGATTTTGTTTTCTTTATTGACTTTTTTTAAACACAATTCATTTAAGACAAGAAACGATCAGGCGGCATCTAATAACAAAAGCGACAAATTGCTTTCTTAGGAGTGTGTATCAAAAAGTAAAAAACTTAATTCAAAAGAAAGGGAAATTATGTGGTGAAAATTTTTCCATACTCACATTAATATTGAAAATAATTTAAATACAATAAAGAATATATCAACAAACTTTAATTTTTATTAACTACAATGGGACAATGACGACTATAACGAACGCTATAAGAAATCTTCAATATTTTTTAAGAAATTCCAAATAATTAAGAAAGCTTATTCCGAATCTTATCTAAGAATATTATTTGATATACTTACATATTTCCAGAATATTTCACATGCACCGATATTTTGAATTTTTTTAATAGTATGTAAGATGCAAGATCACTAGGGTCATGGGAAATACAAAGATATGGAATCGACAGCTCTATTAGCAAGTGGAATTACAAACCTATAAATGGTCAGTAGGCAATTTTTAGTATAATTATTGTTCAAATCAAGATAGAATATACCATTTTCAGTACCTTAAAGTAAATATTTTTCTGAAGTCACAAACCCTAATAATAGTTAAAATACATCAGTTTTAGCTGTAGCGTATTAATAAGACAGATTTGTTTTGTTATAATTTAATGCATCTTGAAGGTTTTATGGATAAAATTAATATGAGAAGTATTACTACAACTGATCTACTATTAAAACCAGGAATGGAAATTTGAAATTTCCAAATAGTACTAACTTTTAACAAAAGTGGTACTTTTTTTAAGTACAAACCCAAATTTGCCACTAGACTATAGACTAGACTATAGACTACACTATAGACTACACTATAGACTACACTATAGACTAGACTATAGACTAGACTATAGACTAGACTATAGACTAGACTATAGACTAGACTATAGACTAGACTATAGACTAGACTATAGACTAGACTATAGACTAGACTATAGACTAGACTATAGACTAGACTATAGACTAGACTATAGACTAGACTATAGACTAGACTATAGACTAGACTATAGACTAGACTATAGACTAGACTATAGACTAGACTATAGACTAGACTATAGACTAGACTATAGACTAGACTATAGACTAGACTATAGACTAGACTATAGACTAGACTATAGACTAGACTAGACTAGACTAGACTAGACTAGACTATAGACTAGACTATAGACTAGACTATAGACTAGACTATAGACTACACTATAGACTAGACTATAGACTAGACTATAGACTAGACTATAGACTACACTATAGACTACACTATAGACTACGCTATAGACTAGACTATAGACTAGACTATAGACTAGACTATAGACTAGACTATAGACTAGACTATAGACTAGACTATAGACTAGACTATAGACTAGACTATAGACTAGACTATAGACTAGACTATAGACTAGACTATAGACTAGACTATAGACTAGACTATAGACTAGACTATAGACTAGACTATAGACTAGACTATAGACTAGACTATAGACTAGACTATAGACTAGACTATAGACTAGACTATAGACTAGACTATAGACTTGACTATAGATTACACTATAGACTATATATAGTATGTACTGTCTATTGACTAATATGTGGACCATTGTCGTGGGGGTAACGCTGTATTTTTCGATATTAAAAAGTACTGAAAAAAGTAGAAAGTACTAAACTTTCCATATCTGATTAATACTCTACATACAATTCTACATAAATACTATGAATATAATCGGTATTGTTTACAATTGTTGTCGTAGTTGCAAATTGTTGTAAACATGTTACGTTTTTTTATTCGCGTGTCCCAGCTGTGCTACAATTGTACAATGTATCTATTTTTGGCAGTAATTTGCTTTAAAATCGAATCGAACTTAAGGGACTCTAAAAGAAATGTGTCAAGGTTGTCAAATTTTTACCACTGCGGTGGTGTTGTTGCACCGACATGATGCAGTTGTAGAAAGAATGGATTTATTAAACAAAGTTGTGAAAATGAAACTCCAATTTCGTTACTTGCGGGTTAACTATGCAAATCTGTAACTAGTGGTGACTGTAAATGGTGGTTCAAATCACTTGATAGAGACTATCACCCGGAATTGCTGGGATGTTACAAATGTGCAATGTTAACAAAAATTATACAATAATAAGTGTGTTTACTAGGGTTGCAACAAAAATTTGGTCCAAAGTGTTAAATATTTTATTAAAGTACATGGAAATGAAGGGCAAATAATATTCGCTGTTACCCTCAATTGTTTAGGGTCTTTTATGGAATGTGCCACAGCATTATTATTGTTACTAATGTACATTATTTTATTGTTCATATAACAATAATATTGTGTTTATTTACATTTAAGAACTTATTAAGCTCTCTCCTTAGCATCATTTTAAAATAGTGTAAAGAATAATTATAAAAAATGTACAAAGAACACAAAAAAAGCATATAAAATATATAAAATTAAAATGTCACACGTCTCATAATAAATGTGCATTTTATTATGGTACAGGTTTAAAAAAACGCATCTGAAACATTGAATTAAATGTTCTGTTTACATTTTTCTACATTATTTTTTAAGGTTTTCTTTTGTTGTGCATTTTGTTCAAACATATTTTATTTTATTTATTTTACCTCGCAAAAATACACAAAAAAATATTTAAACTTTTAAATGCCTGCGACATCATATTTTATATTTCACTAATAAATCAAATTTAATTGTCATCAAATTCATTATATTTTGCAAAACAAAAATTAAAAAAAAAAATGTTGGAATTATTCTTGTTGTTTTCTCAAGAAGAATTTTAAATCTGTTCTAAATTGTTTAATACGAAATTATAACGACTACAATAACAACAGTAAAAACACAGCAACTTGTTTTATTTATTTTGATAAACTTGAAGCACTGTTTTAAAGAAAGTATTAAATTGCACAGTGGTTAGACTATCTATGTATGTATTTTATTCGATAAACATAAATATTTGTTCATACTTTTTTACAGATAGTTTTCATGATAGAAAACTTTTAACTTTTATAGAGAAAACTGTTATACAAAAAATATATGACAAAACTGTTATACGTAAACATTTTATGTTAAAATTATTATCTTGAGAGAAAACTTTTATAGTTAAACTATTTAATAGACAAAACTGTTATTAAGATAATTCTCTATATAGAAACTGTTATACAAACAATTTTTTTTGGAGAAAACTTTTGTTCGGATAATTTATAGAAAAACTGTTATACTAACAACTTTCATTCACCATTAATATTGAAAATAGACTTGCACTTCTAATTTTCAATTAAAAACTGTTATACAAATAATTTTCCACAGATAAAGCCAACAATCAATCATTTTATATATAAAACACTGTTATACACATTTTTTTATAAAAAAAAAAACTATTATTGTTCAGAAAATTTTATGTTATCAAATAATTTTCTGTACAGAAACTGTTATACAGAAACATTTTTATAAAAAAACCTGTAGTAAAGACAGTTTTCTATAAGGAACACTATTAAAGTTCTGTTATACATAAAATTGTCTTTAGAAAGGAAACTGTTATACAACATTTTTATCTAACTTTTAATAGAAAAAATAAAGAAAACTATTATACAGATAATTTTCCCTAAAGAAACTGTTATACAGACAATTTTCTATTTAAAAAGTGTTATAAATTTATTTTAATGAAGAATATTGTTATACAGAAAAATTTTTATGAAGAAAATTGTTATACAAATAAATTTTCTATAAACAACTGTTATAAAAATGTACTATTTTCTATAGAAAACACAATTATACAGATAACATTCTATATATAAAGCTGTTATGAAGATATATACAATTTCTACAAAGAAAACTGTTATACATACAATTTTCAATTGAGATAATTTAAACAGATTCAAACAAAGAAAAACCTACTCCTCCTATCCCACTGTATAATAGATAATACAAAGTAAATTATATCATAAAACAAGTAGCTATTAATAATTAAAACTTTTTATAAATTAAATTTATGGGTTAAATACTCCATCAACATTTTAATTATAATAAAGTGGTAAATTTACCACTGTTTTCTTACAACAAACACTATAATCTTCTTTTATTTAATTAAGGTTTTAAGTGGAATAAATAAAACAAATGTAAAGATTTTTTCGCTTTTTTAATTAAAAAAAAAATTAAAACGTTTTATCTGTCACTTCAGGCCATAATGACATAAAGTGTAATAAAATGGAAACAAGCATATGTTCTGATTTAATTAGAAACACTACAGTCGTCGGTGATAATAATGAGAACACTTCATTACTTTAATATTACCAACTTATTTAAAATCAATTTTTGTATTTAGGTAGGAATTTTATTAAATGAAAGTTTGTTTTCTTTAGTTACCATTCACTTTTTTTAACAAATTATAAATTTTTTATACATTGTATAAAGTTTTGTACTCGTTTATCAATTTTAATTATACCATTTTGTATGGCCAATTAATTAAATAAAAACATCTTATAAAAATTAAAAAATTCAATAAAATGTTAGGAACTTATTTAAATAAATAATTGATAAAAGCTATAAATAAATAATAAATTCAATAAAGCAAGTATTATACAGGTTATGAAAGAAAAAAACGATTTTTTTAATTCGAAAGTTGGTTTCATAAAGTTTCAAATTTAAGTTATACAGAGGAATATTTTGCGCGCTTTAATTTAGCAAATGCGAGAGAGAAGTGATACATATTTAGTGAAATAAAATTATATTTAGTTTGTTTAATGTTTAAATAAATAAATTGAATATTTTAACGAGTAAGAGTTCTATATTCGGCTGTGCCGAATCTTATATTTCCCTTATCATAATGTGCTGCAAAAAAACCAAAAAGTACTAGTCATAGTACGAAAAAGTACCAAAAATCCTTTCCTACAGATTTGCTTTAACTTATGTTATTGTTTAAATTTATGTTGGTTCAGTAGTGCTGGTTCAAACAGCGAAACTTTTTATGGGAAACTTTAGATTTTGTGTGTGAGAGAAAGAGATGGTTGATATTTCTTTCTCTTTCTCTCACACACAAAATTAAAAGTTTTCCAAATAAAGTTTCCCTGTGTAGACCAACACATATTATACAAAAATTCAAAAAGTACCTTTGATGAACAAAAAAGTACCAAAAAGTCCCCTTTTATAGGATCTTTCTTAATCCGGGCTCTATATGCTTAATTTCATGCTTCTAGGTTCAATATTATAGAAAATTCAAAAAGTGCCTTCTGAAAAACGAAAAAGTACCAAAAAGTCCCCTTTTATAGTAAGAGTAGCAATTTATAGAAGATTTTTGTAAAATTCATAAGGGGATACATGATCCGCCACATGTTCCTATATAATGGTGTGGACTATGGACCATGTTGTTTAAAAAAAAAATAAACATGGTACATGCCATGGACATACAAAAATTATTTTAAAGCTGGAGGTCCACAATACGCGTCAAAGCATTGCGTGTTTTTCATACCTTCTCACGCATCAAAATCAGCTGACATGTTCGTGCGCCGCTTATGACGCTTACAAAAGTAGAAAGTAGATCTACTTTAATCATTCTACGCGTCAAGGCATCCTACGCTTTTGTGCTTGTAACTTGTAGCACACAACAACACTGATTCTACTTTTTTGGCAGACGCGTAGAATGCGAAGAAACGTAAAACGCGTGGTGTGGACCTCCAGCTTAAACGGCAGAATATCTACCGATTAATCGATAACCGATTGTAGACCTGAAACTTTTCAAATAACACAAAAACATTATTTTTATTTAACATTTCTGTAATTTTTATTGCAACACACTTTTTACACTGACTGTATGTGAAGATTTCAAGCTCAAGTGTCAAACGTTAAGCAAATTAAATAAATAGATGAATCAAGCATTTGACATAAATTACAATTAAACAATTAAAATGTCAAATAAATATTAATTTTAAAGGAATGAATACAAGTGATTAATAGATCTGAATAAAATTGATCAATAAAGACAAAATAGACAAAACTTGATACCGATTTTAGTTTTGAATTTTCCACTGTTATTCTAAAAATAATAATAATTTCTATTACATTAACGAACGTATTTTGATAGGTTTAGAGCCCCGCTATAGAATGTCATAAAGTTATTTATTGACCCGTTTACTCTAACATCTTCTTATCGAAGTTAGAGTAAACTTTTATGTAAAAAGTTTGAAGTAGAATTGACTTTTACGCCCCCATAGAACCAGTTACAGCACTAGTTCAGTATTAGTTCCCTTATCTTTAGTTAAGCAATAAAATCTTATTAAAAACACCTTGTTGACAGGTTCATTGCCTTTCCGCTTAAAACTCTTTGCAAATAAATCACATTTTTTTACTATAAAAACTTCACATGAATGAATCCTTAACTAGTATTACATCAAATATTAGTAACAACTTAATTTAAAACTGTGTTTTTCCATAATTTTAATTAGTCATCATAGACTGTATATTTATTTAAATTTTTTTGCGGAATTAATCAAAAGTTCGTGTCTCCAATAAAATCTGATTAAAATAATAATAATGATGTTTTAAAAGATGTTTAAATATATATTTCTAAAATTTTTATTTATACTAAGTATTTTTAATAGCAATTAAATTATTTAATAAAATAGAGTTAGAAATTAAATAATAATTTTAAGACAATGGTTAGCACAAAGAAAATTCATATATTCTAACTCCTATTTCGAATTTACATGTATTTTTATAAAATTTTCTTTCGTCCCCTATTGGCTAAGAGAGTCAATCACTGCTTTAATAAAAAATCGCTTATTTAAAATAAACAAAAAAAAAAAAAAAACGCTAAATTAATCATTGTTACTCACTTTGATCGATTTCAAAGAACAATAAAATTTTAAGGAAAAGAAATAAAACACTTGAAATATAAAATTAACTTTTTGTTTGGAATAAAAATTTTGTTTAAAAAAAAAACGTGTACAATATTTTGGCGTGCGGATACAAATACCTTTCATGAATATCGATTTATGTAAATAATTGCGGCAAAATTCACGTTCTTTACTGTTCTTCACTGTTTCTTTTTAATATAATTTTAATTCTTTTTTTTTTTTTAATATAAACTCCTTAAAAATGTGTCTCACGTTTTTAATGATAAATTAATTAAAAAACCGAAATATTTCCAACACAACGAGGTGTCGTTGTGGCATTGCTTTTTTATTTAAATAAAAAACAATTGTAACAATATTAATTTCATTAATTCTTTATATATTTAAAAGCGTTTTGCAAAAATTCTTTTCTTTTTTTTTCAAAACAATCTTGTTTATTATTTTCAAATTACACACGCTCATCACTCAATATATACATATTTTTTTATCGAGCAATACACTTATATTTGTTCTACAGACGTCACTTTTTTATATTTTTCCGATAAATTTTCTTATTTTCAAAATTCCGTAATTAATTTCTTAAATTAAAGTTATTTAATTTATTAAATAAAAATGCACTATTTCCTGACTTATTAGTTTAATTATATTGTTTTTTTATTTATTTATTTAGTAATTATTTAATAAATTATTTTCAGGAATTATTGGAAAATTACAGCAGCCTTTTTTATATGTATTTAATTAATAAAAATTCTTTTAAATAAATTCTATTACGTCTTCACGTAGTTTTAACAATGTACTGTACTATTATAAAAAAGATTTTAGTATACACAAAATATATTTGGCTGTTTATTTATTTTTTGAAAATTTCTCGTTTTTTTATACTTATTTTATGTTTTTTTTCGTATTCAATTTGTTTATAAATATTTTGTTTTTGTTATATTTTTCCTCTCTTATTTTAGGTTATTTTTAAAAAAAGTTAAAATACTCATACAATTTAAATGTTGTCAATATATAAGACTTTTAAATTTATGGTAGAATTTCTTTAGAAGACAACATTGTTTGTGATATGATTAATATTATTTTTTGGGTGTAGAGATTAGAAAGTAATACATAAATATGTACATATAGAGCGGAAACCAAAAATATGCTCAAATTGTTATTATGTTCATATCGTTTATTTTTTAAACTACAGTCGACATTATTAAATAGAATAGACTAGACAGATTCTACTATAATCAAGATTATAGAACAGAATAAGGACCAGACTATAACCTTAACCATAGACTTATTAATAGCTGTGACAATTGACCAGTATATAGTCGTAAAGATGAGACTGTAATCTAGTATATATTCAAGTCTGTTGGCTTGACTACTCTATTATCAAGACTATAGGAAAGAATTCAGACTAGACTATAGTTAAGACTATAGACTAGACTATAGTCAATACTGTAGACTAGGCTGTAGTCTAGACTATAAAGATTACAGTCAGAACTCCACTACATTATAACCTATAGTCTTGTCTATAGACTAATCTAGACTATGGACTAGACTATAGTCAAGACTATAGACTAGACTTTTGTCAAGACTATAGACTAGACTTTTGTCAAGACTATAGATTAAACTATAGTCTAGTCTATGTATAATCTTGACCATAGTCTAGTCTATAGTCTTGACTATAAATTAATCTATAGTCTTGACTATAGTCTAATCTATAATCTTATCTATTGACTATAGTCTAGTCTATATTCTTAACTATACTCGAGTCTATTGCACTGTCTATAGTCTAGACTATAGTCTGGCTATAGTCCTGACTATAGTCTATAGTATTTACTATAGTCTAGTCTATACTCTAGTCTATAATCTTGGCTATAGTCTAGACTATGGTCTTGCCTATAGTCTAGTCTACAGTCTTGAATATAGTCTAGTCTATAATCTAAGACGATAGTCTAGACTATAATCAAGATTATATATAGGCTATAGTCTTGACTAGTTTAAAGTCTTGATATAGACTATAGTCTAGTTTATAGTCATGAGTGTAGACTATAGTTTAGTCTAGTTTATGTTCTTGAATATAGACTATAGTCTAGTCTAGTCTATAGTCTGGATTATAGTCTAGTCTATAATCTTGGCTATAGTTTATTGTATAGTCTTGGCTATAGTCTTCACTATAGACTATACTATAATCTTGACTACAGTCTAGTTCGTAGTCTTGAATATAGACTATAGTCTAGCCTATAGTCTTGACTTTAGTCTAGCATATTGACTATAATATAGTCTAGTCTATAATGTTGGTTGTAGTATATTCTATACTCTAGTCTATAATCTGGCTATAGTCTAGCCTATAGTCTTGGCTATAGCTTTGAATATAGTCTAGACTATAGTCTTGGCTATAGTATTGATTACAGTCTACTTTATAGTATTGACTATAGTCCATTCTATAGTCATGGCTATATTCTAGTCTATGGTGTTTACCATAGTGTAGCCTAGTCTTGACAATAAATTTTTCAAGTATATAGTCTTGACTACAGTCTAGTCTATAACCTTGCATATATTCTAGTATAATATGTAGTCTTTACTTCATTCTGAGCTATAGTCTTGTGACTAGATTATAATAAAGGCAATGGACTAGACTATAGTCTTATTTACATATGAGAGTTTAGTCTAAAGTATTGGCTAAACTATATTATAGTCTAATGTCTTGACTATAGTTTAGTTTAATTTTTTCAACTGTAATCTAGTCTGTAGCATTGACTACATTCTGGTTTAAAAGCGACTTTACAAATTTGATGAATAACTTTAAAAATAAACTTTTCTTGGACATCCCATAAAAATTTTCTTTACAACCATAGATCCCTTAAAATGTATTCAAAACGTTTAGTCTCTTTATTATCTTTAGCTTAAAGACTATAAAAGTTTTAATCAAATGTCATAAAATCACGTGTAAAAATCGTGAGTTAATCATTTAATTTGTCCGTTTTCTTTCTTGTGGTATTTTCCTAATCTCATCTCCTATATACTGTAATAATAATTTCCATGTTTAAACAAATAATAACAACAATAATAAATTAAAATATTACAATTATAAAAACAACAAAACAAAACAGTCAAGTCATTCATTGATTCGTCAGGTATTTAAAAACATGTTTAACAAATAATCTTCTCTGTAATTTGAACATGCATCTCTAACAAACAGCTTAAATATTATATTATATGATATTAATAGGTTTATCTACATTTTCTTAAATAATTATCTAAAGTATTTATTCAGTTAGTATGTTGTAATATTTAAATAAATTATTATTGTAAAACAATAGTTTTACAAAAAAAAAAAATAATAAAACTATGTAATCGTAATCTTATTATGCAGTTATTTTTATATTTTAGTTTTTTTTTTGTATTTATAAATACTGCATATTTATTTTGTAATATCGAAAAGTTACAATCATTAAAATGTTAAACATCATAATGATGACGTTAAAAACTACAAATATTGAATAAATTAAAAAAGATGTATAAATAAATAAAAAATAAAGATTATTGACCGGCTTAAAGTAGTAAAATGACTGACTATTCGACTAATGATCTGTCATTATATGCCTGATTAAATACGATCGCTGTTTAGATCGATAGAAATATAATTGAAGAAGAAAAAAATTGCTATAAAATTATCCACAAAATATTTGTAATTTTACCGGCACAATAATAAATAAATTTAAATGCAAACAAATACTTGTCGACGTAATTAGAATTAGAAACAGTTATAGAACAATAAGACGGTACGGAAGCTTCATTGACGTTAAGATGGATGCATTTGACTGTCTCTTCTAGAATATTTTGCAGTTTTATAAATATTAAATAATTTTGTTATTTATTTAAATAAAAGATATTCAACAACAGAATAAAAATTATAAAAAAACAAGAATCATGTTGTTGGTTTCTTATAATAAGTTGTGGTAGATTCATGTTACAGATTTGTAAAAGTATTAATTCATTGTATATATTCTAAGCCATTCTATAAAAATTAAGAATTCACGGTAGACTCTGTAATTAGTGTATACATAGTCTATAGTCCAGTCTATAGTCTAGTCTATAGTCTAGTCTATAGTCTAGTCTATAGTCTAGTCTATAGTCTAGTCTATAGTCTAGTCTATAGTCCAGTCTATAGTCTAGTCTATAGTCTAGTCTATAGTCTAGTCTATAGTCTAGTCTATAGTCTAGTCTATAGTCTAGTCTATAGTCTAGTCTATAGTCTAGTCTATAGTCTAGTCTATAGTCTAGTCTATAGTCTAGTCTATAGTCTATAGTCTAGTCTATAGTCTAGTCTATAGTCTAGTCTATAGTCTAGTCTATAGTCTAGTCTATAGTCTAGTCTATAGTCTAGTCTATAGTCTAGTCTATAGTCTAGTCTATAGTCTAGTCTATAGTCTAGTCTATAGTCTAGTCTATAGTCTAGTCTATAGTCTAGTCTATAGTCTAGTCTATAGTCTAGTCTATAGTCTAGTCTATAGTCTAGTCTATAGTCTAGTCTAGTCTAGTCTATAGTCTAGTCTATAGTCTAGTCTATAGTCTAGTCTATAGTCTAGTCTATAGTCTAGTCTATAGTCTAGTCTATAGTCTAGTCTATAGTCTAGTCTATAGTCTAGTCTATAGTCTAGTCTATAGTCTAGTCTATAGTCTAGTCTATAGTCTAGTCTATAGTCTAGTCTATAGTCTAGTCTATAGTCTAGTCTATAGTCTAGTCTATAGTCTAGTCTATAGTCTAGTCTATAGTCTAGTCTATAGTCTAGTCTATAGTCTAGTCTATAGTCTAGTCTATAGTCTAGTCTATAGTCTAGTCTATAGTCTAGTCTATAGTCTAGTCTATAGTCTAGTCTATAGTCTAGTCTATAGTCTAGTCTATAGTCTAGTCTATAGTCTAGTCTATAGTCTAGTCTATAGTCTAGTCTATAGTCTAGTCTATAGTCTAGTCTATAGTCTAGTCTATAGTCTAGTCTATAGTCTAGTCTATAGTCTAGTCTATAGTCTAGTCTATAGTCTAGTCTATAGTCTAGTCTATAGTCTAGTCTATAGTCTAGTCTATAGTCTAGTCTATAGTCTAGTCTATAGTCTAGTCTATAGTCTAGTCTATAGTCTAGTCTATAGTCTAGTCTATAGTCTAGTCTATAGTCTAGTCTATAGTCTAGTCTATAGTCTAGTCTATAGTCTAGTCTATAGTCTAGTCTATAGTCTAGTCTATAGTCTAGTCTATAGTCTAGTCTATAGTCTAGTCTATAGTCTAGTCTATAGTCTAGTCTATAGTCTAGTCTAGTCTATAGTCTAGTCTATAGTCTAGTCTATAGTCTAGTCTATAGTCTAGTCTATAGTCTAGTCTATAGTCTAATCTATAGTCTAGTCTATAGTCTAGTCTATAGTCTAGTCTATAGTCTAGTCTATAGTCTAGTCTATAGTCTAGTCTATAGTCTAGTCTATAGTCTAGTCTATAGTCTAGTCTATAGTCTAGCCTATAGTCTAGTCTATAGTCTATAGTTTAGTCTATAGTCTAGTCTAGTCTATAGTTTAGTCTATAGTCTAGTCTAGTCTATAGTTTAGTCTATAGTCTAGTCTATAGTCTAGTCTATAGTCTAGTCTATAGTCTAGTCTATAGTCTAGTCTATAGTCTAGTCTATAGTCTAGTCTATAGTCTAGTCTATAGTCTAGTCTATAATCTAGTCTATAGTCTAGTCTATAGTCTAGTCTATAGTCTAGTCTATAGTCTAGTCTATAGTCTAGTCTATAGTCTAGCCTATAGTCTAGTCTATAGTCTAGTCTATAGTCTAGTCTATAGTCTATGTTCTCTAAGTTCAGTCTATAGTCTAGCCTTATGTCTCGTCTATAGTTCTAGTCTATAGTCTAGTCTATAGTCTAGCCTATAGTCTAGTGTTCTATTAGTCTAGTCTATAGGTATAGTCTATTAGTCTAGTCTCTAGTCTAGTCTGATAGGTCTAGTCTATAGTCTAGTCAGTCTAGTCTAGTCTAGTCTAGTCTAGTCTAGTCTATAGTCAGTCTATAGTCTAGTCTAGTCTAGTCTAGTCTATAGTCTAGTCTATAGTCTAGTCTATAGTCTAGTCTATAGTCTAGTCTATATTCTAGTCTATATTCTAGTCTATATTCTAGTCTATAGTCTAGTCTATAGTCTAGTCTATAGTCTAGTCTATAGTCTAGTCTATACTCTAGTCTATAGTCTAGTCTATAGTCTAGTCTATAGTCTAGTCTATAGTCTAGTCTGTAGTCTAGTCTATAGTCTAGTCTATAGTCTAGTCTATAGTCTAGTCTATAGTCTAGTCTATAGTCTAGTCTATTAGTTCTAGTCTAGACTATGGACTAGTCTATAGTCTAGTCTATAGTCTAGTCTATAGTCTAGTCTATAGTCTAGTCTATAGTCTAGTCTATAGTCTAGTCTATAGTCTAGTCTATAGTCTAGTCTATAGTCTAGTCTATAGTCTAGTTTAGTCTAGTCTTTATTTTAGTCTACTCTATAGTCTTGTCGATTCTAAAATCCTGTCTAATCTATGGTCCAATATATAGTGCAGTATAAAGTTTTGCGAATATCTGTAAAAAGATAATGATTTTATCCCTTTAAGACTCTGTTTCTTCACAGAATTGCATCATAAGACGCAATTGCCAACGAAGCGTTCAATTGTGTTTTAGAAAATTATTTTGAACAAAAAACAATTTTATTGTATAAAGATTGAAATTTTGATAAAATTACTAAAATTATATGAAAAAAACAAGTACTAACTTCATAACACTTACATACCTTAAACTGGTATCAAAAACTAAGCAGTTGTAATTTCAACTTATTTATTACAAATCAATAATTGTAATTATTATTGCAGCAATAATAAAAACAACAACAAAATATTGAAAATAAATAATTATGATGATAATAATTATGATTACATTAATTAAATTGCTTTTAAGTATTGAATAAAATTTAAATAAAGAGGCAGGTTTTAAATAAAAGAACATTCTGTTTTTTTAATTTGAGGACCACATTTACATATGTATATTTGATTAGCAGAATTAAAAAATCATCGAAAGCTTATTTTGAATAAAAAAGTTTTGAATACTAAAGTATCTTCAAATTGAGTTTTATAATGTAATTTTCTTTAAACTGTTTTAGCATTCTATTGAGATAAGAACTTAGTTTACAAACTGGTTATACATATTACCTTTACCAATTATTGTACCACTTTCAAGTGACGTATTTAAAATACGCAAGAAGTCTAGCAGTTGACAGCAAATAATCATAACTTTCTCTAGTTTATGTACAAAAGCATCATGTTCGCTATAATTTAATGAAATTATTTACATATGTATGTATGTACGTTTATTTAAGTTTTTTTCTTTTTAAATTCCACAGCAACATAAATTAGCTTTGACTTATATAAATGGTAAATTGTAAATAACAACAAACGATAATGTGTAAGAACTTTGTAAAGAAAATACATTCATTATTTTTTAGAGGATACTTTAGAAGTAGAAGGTTTTGGTTCAGTATTTTTACTGGGTTTTGAAGTGGAAGTTGAAGGTTGCGAATCTGGTTCAGATCTGTAAACAAGAGAAAAAGCAGTTTGATATATTTGTTAATATACTTTATGTAAAGGTTATTCTAGTTTAAAGTCGGGTCTATGGTTTAGTCTATATTCTAGTTTAAAGTTAAAAGTCTTGTCCGTAGTGTTGTCTATAGTATAGTTTATAGTCAAGTCTATATAGTCTAATCTATAGTTTAGCCTAGTCAGAAGTCTATTATAGTTTATAGTTTAGTTCAAAATCGAATCCATTCTAAAGGCTAGTATAAAGTGAAGTATACAGTGTAATGTCTAATCTAAATTAGAATTTAAAGTCTTGACAATAGAGGTCCAAAATTTAATAAATATATAAATAACTAATATAGTGTTAAAGACTAGTGTTCTAGTCTATATACTATTATATTATTTCCTATAATCCAGCATATATATATGTATTCCAATTCATAATATCAGATGCAATTAACAATGTTTGAAGGTTACCTCTCCTCTGAAGCTAAAAATGTTAAACAAACAACTCCATTTGCTATATGCAAAATTCCAGCTAGTGTTGCATATATACCAACCGACTTAATTTTCCCCAAATTATCACTTTTACAATCCTCGATACCAAAAAAAGGAAATAAGGCACAAATACTTAAGAAACCAATAATAAAATTATAAATAATAGTCTGAAAAGAAGAAGCTCTTATAATCTAAGAAAAAATCTATAAAACTTTGTGGACTTACCCCAGGATCTGCTCCTATATTTGAGGTTTTAAACATCATACCTAGTCCGATACTTATTAACATTATTATGTCTGGTACTAATCCCGTACTGATCAATAGTAAATGATTGGAAAGTTCCTCATTAACATGCCAACCAGCAATGCAAGACGAATCTTTTTGAGCATTTATTATTATAATGCAAACAAATTTAAGAAGCTAATAATTGTTGGTTAAAAGTTAATTTTGAATTGAAATAAATTAGAATTTAATGGTATTTTTAACTCACTGTGGTGATTGTAAAGAATGCTAAGCTTATAATCTTGGTAGTTTGGTTTGATAAATCTGGCAGTGGCATGTGTAGGAAGTTATAAGGATTTATAAATTACATGGAATTATATTATGTTTTTATTTTGATTATTAGGAAGTTTTTAGGATTGTCAAGTCGTTAAAAAATAAAATCGTTCAAGTAATTCAAATTGAATGATTCAAAATAAATAAATTTATTTTGGAGACTTTTCTTTTTAGAGCATCAAATTCTAAAAATTAAATTACCTCGTTAAAAACCGTTACGTTCTCGAAAAAATAAGCAAATGTCTACATACTACTTATTTCAGCAACTCTGCCTACTTGACAACACTACAGGGTTTCCGTTTAATTTTAAATTTCTTGCAGGGTTAGCAATTACTAAATACCTCATATTGAATTGAATAATAAATATCAAATTAAGATTTATAATATTTTTTAGAAGAAAATAACACATTCGTTAGTTTTATTCCCAATAAATTATCGCTGTAAAACTCAAGGTCGCACTATCTACTTCTAACACTTAAGTTTTCCTACAACTATTACGAATTAACAAAATAATAATGTAATATTTTGTAATTTATCTTTTATGCAATTAAATTGCATGCATGTTATGCCCGTTGGCATGTTATTATTTAATTTTCTGTTTAAATAATTTCAACCCTATATGAAAGTACATATTTTGATTTAACTACTTTACTAACTGTATTTTATAATAATTTTTTGTTCCTTCACTTTGTATATAATTTAATGATGTGAATATTAAATATGATTCAATAAATTATTAAAAAAGGGAATAATTATTTTGTATTTGAAATAAAATTAAAATTTATAAGAGTGTGACAAAAAAACTTGACACATTATTGACATGAAATAAATTTGTTTAACACTGATTAATTATGTGACGCAGATGGACTGAATAACGTTTTTTAAATATGAACTGAACTAGAACTGAACTAGAACTGAACTAGAACTGAACTAGAACTGAACTAGAACTGAACTAGAACTGAACTAGAACTGAACTAGAACTGAACTAGAACTGAACTAGAACTGAACTAGAACTGAACTAGAACTGAACTAGAACTGAACTAGAACTGAACTAGAACTGAACTAGAACTGAACTAGAACTGAACTAGAACTGAACTAGAACTGAACTAGAACTGAACTAGAACTGAACTAGAACTGAACTAGAACTGAACTAGAACTGAACTAGAACTGAACTAGAACTGAACTAGAACTGAACTAGAACTGAACTAGAACTGAACTAGAACTGAACTAGAACTGAACTAGAACTGAACTAGAACTGAACTAGAACTGAACTAGAACTGAACTAGAACTGAACTAGAACTGAACTAGAACAGAACTAGAACTAGAACTAGAAAAATGAAAGAAGAAATGAAACTAGAATGAACTAGAAACTGAACTAGAACTGAACTAGAACTGAAACTAGAACTGAACTAGAACTGAACTAGAACTGAACTAGAACTGAACTAGAAACTGAACTAGAACTGAACTAGAACTGAACTAGACAAACTGAACTAGAACTGAACTAGAACTGAACTAAACTAGAACTGAACAACTGAACACTGAACTAGAACTGAACTAGAACTGAACTAGAACTGAACTAGAACTGAACTAGAACTGAACTAGAACTGAACTAGAACTGAACTAGAACTGAACTAGAACTGAACTAGAATGAACTAGAACTGAACTAGAACTGAACTAGAACTGAACTAGAACTGAACTAGAACTGAACTAGAACTGAACTAGAACTGAACTAGAACTGAACTAGAACTGAACTATAACTGAACTAGAACTGAACTAGAACTGAACTAGAACTGAACTAGAACTGAACTAGAACTGAACTAGAACTACTAGAACTGAACTAGAACTGAACCTAGAACTGAACTAGAACTGAACTAGAACTGAACTAGACTGACAGAACTGTAAACTAGAAACTGAACTAGAACTGAACTAGAACTGAACTAGAACTGAACTAGAACTAGAACTGAACTAGACTGAACTAGACTGAACTAGAACTGAACTAGAACTGAACTAGAACTGAACTAGAACTGAACTAGAACTGAACTAGAACTGAACTAGAACTGAACTAGAACTGAACTAGAACTGAACTAGAACTGAACTAGAACTGACTAGAACTGAACTAGAACTGAACTAGAAACTGAACTAGAACTGAACTAGAAATGACTAGAACTGACTAGAACTGAACTAGAACTGAACTAGAACTGGAACTAGAACTGAACTAGAACTGAACTAGAACTGAACTAGAACTGAAACTAGAACTGAACTAGAACTGAACTAGAAACTGAACTAGAACTGAACTAGAACTGAACTAGAACTGAACTAGAACTGAACTAGAACTGAACTAGAACTGAACTAGAACTGAACTAGAACTGAACTAGAACTGAACTAGAACTGAACTAGAAACTGAACTAGAACTGAACTAGTACTGAACTAGAACTGAACTAGAACTGAACTAAACTGAACTAGAACTGAACTAGAACTGAACTAGAACTGAACTAGAACTGAAACTAGAACTGAACTAGAACTGAACTAGAACTGACTAGAACTGAACTAGAACTGAACTAGAACTGAACTAGAACTGAACTAGAACTGAACTAGAACTGAACTAGAACTGAACTAGAACTGAACTAGAACTGAACTAGAACTGAACTAGAACTGAACTAGAACTGAACTAGAACTGAACTAGAACTGAACTAGAACTGAACTAGAACTGAACTAGAACTGAACTAGAACTGAACTAGAACTGAACTAGAACTGAACTAGAACTGAACTAGAACTGAACTAGAACTGAACTAGAACTGAACTAGTACTGAACTAGAACTGAACTAGAACTGAACTAGAACTGAACTAGAACTGAACTAGTACTGAACTAGTACTGAACTAGTACTGAACTAGAACTGAACTAGAACTGAACTAGAACTGAACTAGAACTGAACTAGAACTGAACTAGAACTGAACTAGAACTGAACTAGAACTGAACTAGAACTGAACTAGAACTGAACTAGAACTGAACTAGAACTGAACTAGAACTGAACTAGAACTGAACTAGAACTGAACTAGAACTGAACTAGAACTGAACTAGAACTGAACTAGAACTGAACTAGAACTGAACTAGAACTGAACTAGAACTGAACTAGAACTGAACTAGAACTGAACTAGAACTGAACTAGAACTGAACTAAACTGAACTAGAACTGAACTAGAACTGAACTAGAACTGAACTAGAACTGAACTAGAACTGAACTAGAACTGAACTAGAACTGAACTAAACTGAATTAGAACTGAACTAATTTTGATATATGGGCTGTAAAATAAACAAAAAAGGACATTACACTCAGATCACTTTTATTTTAATTATAATTTTATGAGTAATCACAGATAACTTCTATGAAAATCATTTACTTCCTCTTGTAATTTCCTAACAACACCAGAAAAGCCACATTTTTTAAATTTACGTTTTATTAAAATAAATTGCAGCATGTTATAAATTAGTGAATTGTATAATTGCTAATTTTAGTTAACACATCATACAATTTAAACATTAAAAAAATAAAAACAATTACGAAAATCTGGATTATACAGCTTGACAATTAAATGGTGTTATCACACTATTTCGTGTGTGCAATAAATTTCATAAAAAAAATAACGATAATTTCAGCAATTTTCCCATAACAAAAATTTCCCATTATCAAATACAATGCAACAATTTTAAAATAAATAATGAACTTTTTATTCAATTAATTAACGAGTATGTAAAGTTGTACTTAGTAGCAAAAATGCGCGTGTTTTATTAAAGGGATGAAAAGATTATTTAAGTTTTATCCGTTATTAGAATGAATAACATTTTTCTGCACAATGGTTCAGAGTGAAGCAGAATTTCAAAATTTTGTTACAAATCCAGCATTTTCTAAAAGTAGTTTTAGGCAATTGATCATGAAACAAAACGCCTAAAGGTATGCATTAACTAATTTAAGCTATGTAATATAAAATTGGTAAATATGTTTTGTTACACATATGTACTTACTGATCTTGCTGCTTCCTTCTCACTTGACACCATATGTATGTATGTTAAACAATCTTATATTCAAAAACACATTCCGTAAACTATTTTTATCGATCTTCACAATAATAGTATGTAACGTAAAAAACAAATTCAAGGGAGGTCTCTTCTTGTTTTCCATGCAAGAAATCTATTTTTAAAAATTTATATGCAACAGCCTAAGAGGAGTGTGTCTTTGTTTTGAAAATCATCTGCATTCAGTTGTAATCTTCAAATAGAAAATAAAGGATCGTTTAACAGGAAGTTGTACAAATTTTTAAAAGAATTTAAATATTTCATTAAAAAATGGCTTCTTTTGGTGTTCGCGGTATGAGTCAAAATTTTGGCATTAAAATTTGCTGTTGTCGTGTTTGTACTTGTATAAATTTCGGTTTTGTTACTTCGCGAGCTGGTTTATTAAAAGTTCTACAATTAGGTTTGGCCTCGTTGTGTGAAGGCCTTTTGATTAATTACGGCGTACCGGCGGCGGATACCATTGGCCAAGCTTTGACTAGTTTTTTAACTACAACGGCTTATTGTTTTACCACAACGGCAATTTTGATGATTTGTTATTGCTTTTCAGATAAGTCGTATGGGTTGATACGTCAATCGTTATTTGTAAGTAGATCAAGGGGTAGTGATTTATGAATTAACATTAAATTTAAGAAAATAGAGCGCCAATAGCTTAGACCATTTATTAGACTAGTCTATAGACTTATCAATAAACTAGTCCAGGGAACACATAATAGAATATTCAAAAATATATCAATGGAATGAACAATAAATTATACAAAGACTAGCCTTTAGACTAGTCCTAGAACTTGTTTATAGACAAAACCATAAACTGGTAAACGGAATAATCTATAGACTAGTCGCTAGACTAGTCCATAGACTAATAAGTATACCAGTCCCTAGACTTGTCAAATGTTCAGTCTTAGATTACGGATTAGTCAATAGACTAATCTCGGGGCTAATTAAAATATTAATAAGTAGATTGGTTAATATTCTTGTCCATATATACAAGTTTAAATCTTGGATTTTTCTTTTCGCTGCTTTTCAATAGTTCAATTATTATACTATGACAAACTTTCTGTCTTTGGAAAACTATTATAACTCCTTGCTATATAAGTTGTTAATGAAATGATAATTAAGTGTTGAAAGTTTCCATAACCATAACAATTTATTTTACATCTTAAAGGAAACTCTTTTTAATGGCGTGGCCTGCAGCATGTACTTTAGTGCCTCCAGTTATATGGGTTTCGCATGTGTGGTATGGCTACATCCACAATTTTTAATTAAACCAGGCTTCTGGGCCTATCCAGCCATGACAGCGGCTTATGTAAGTTATCAAAGGAAGAAAAATCAGAAACTGGTTATACTATAAAGACGTGCTAATAATAATTCATTGACTTTTTCCTTTTCAGTACATGGGTTATGCAGCTGGTATTTTACATGGCATAGATGCCTTTTTGGCCTTTAAACACTATAAAGGATTTCGCTAAAGCCCATAACAAACAAAAACTACTATGTTTAGGAGTTTTTAGTTGTAAAAGACCTAACTATACTGTAAATATTTATTTAAGTTTAAGTTAAAAGAAACAAAACATAGCTTTAAATATGTTAGTAAAAAGAATACAAAATATTAAGTAAATAATTTTAATTGTAAGTAAAGAACTATATGATCCACATATAATGAGAAATAACACTGCAAATAAAAAGAGATTGTTAGTAATATTGAATAAATAGGACGTCTTTGAGTAATATTCTTAGAGATTTTCCAGTTCTTGAAGGTTTGTAATCAGTCAATTTTATTGTTGGCTTTAAATTTTCTAAAATGAAAAACATGGTTTATAATAAAGTGTTTAATTTTTATTTTAATTTAAAACTTACTTGATATTTTTATAAGCCAAACTTGATTCATAATCAGCTTTTAATAAAGCAATACGCACCCATCTGGGTCTTTCATGTATGGCCTTGTGTATGACGAATTTCAAACCCAATAGCAAATGTTCGAAAAGTACGAAAGATATATTGGGCATGGAGGGAAAGAGATTGGTAAAGAAACCTCTGTAGAAAAGACATAGTATGAAAAATATAAATTAATTTTAGTTTAATTATGACTAAACTTAAGTTCTAATTTTAACATTGTCAATAACATGCATTTTTACTTTAAGATATTGAGCTACTTACCTGACATTTGGCTGTAAATACAAAATACCACAATTACTTAAGATGGCCATTACTGACAACAATTCAAAGGCAGATTGCCAGGCTCCAATATTTTTGGTACGACGAGCAAAGGGTCGCTTGAAAATGTTGCAAAGCTGGAAAATAAAGAATTAACAAGTTTGTTTTTTATATTTTAATAACAAATTATTATAAACTGCTGTTAATTTAGAAATTACCTTAAACAAATCAATGTGCATGGCACAAATATTATTAATTAAGGCACCAAAGGCAGCAAAAGGAGCTACGGCCGCAAACAAAACCACATAACCGAATTGTATACACATTTGTAAATAATCCTCATAAGTGGATTGGTATTGATCCAAACCAGCTTCATAATAACACTGCTCATAGCGAGCCACATCACTAACCTGGGAACGCTTTTCCTCATCTACTTCTTTATGTAAATATTTAACATATTTTTGTCTAACAACAGCCAATAGGGGAATGCCAATTTCCTGGGCAATGCAAACCAACTAAAAACCACAATATAAACATGTCTTTTAAATCAATTAATATCTTAACCCACCTGGAATATCAACAACTGCATCATTAATTGATAATTCAATTGATTCAAATCTTGTAAAATGAAGGCGATATAAAACAAGGAAAAGAAATTATTAACAATTTCAAATATCATTAATTTATTAACACGATGACGATCGTATTGCGAACGGGTACGATGATTTTCGGTGTCCGTTAAGAAAGTAGCCAATTTCTCATAGGCCCAGGAAAATATAGCAATCAATATGGATTGCACTATAACTGGTACATATAAAAGCCAAGAATCTGGACCAAAATCGGCCAAAACTTCCGCCTCAATTTGAAATTGATATAAAGCAAAATAGGCAGAAGCTATAACACACAAACCCACCACCGGATAAGAAACCAAATACATTTGCAGATAAGTATAACGCATGGGATATTGCATGGTCATTTTACCAGTAATGGGATCAGGTTTGAGAACACCTTTATAGTTAGTGCGTGGCTTATCCAAGCTAGTCATTTCAATGGTACCCCAGCGATAGGAATAGCCAGCACATTTACGTTTCCACAATTCCAGGAAAATCTAGGAAAATAAATGCGTAATTGAATGTAAATTTAACCATATTGTTTAACAACTTACCGTAGTCCATATCACATAAAAGCCACAAACTAACGAATAATTAAATCTCCAAATGTATTGTAATAAACCAAATAAAACGGGGAATATTAAGGCTTTTGTATAGAATTCGGTAAAACCAAAATATAAGCCAATACTGGAACCAAAATAATTACGTATATCCTCAATGGGCATAGTACGGCGGCGCCAATTAAAGCCAAATTTATCTAAATATTCCTAAAAATACAAAAGTTATAATAAGAAATAATTATAAAGTAAATAAAATACTAACTAAATCATGCAGAGGAAATATATCCTCTACTACACCACTTCTTATATGAGACAACAGCTCCGGCTTAACAACATCTTTTATCAAAACGGGTGCTTCACAAAAACGCACTATATCATCATTGGTCATACCGGGCAGTAGATAATCACTGATCGCATG
The DNA here is from genome assembly GCF_015586225.1 of Lucilia sericata. NCBI lineage: Eukaryota > Metazoa > Arthropoda > Insecta > Diptera > Calliphoridae > Lucilia > Lucilia sericata. The sequence goes on along the minus strand of NW_023994660.1, from coordinate 196,393 downwards.
ATAATTAAACTTTTGCATACTACCCGTTATTGTGGGCTTTGTTAGCTCCGCTTCATCGGCCAAACGCAGTAGAGTATCCGTAGAGGCAGTTAGATATAAATATTTTTCACTTTTATCCACCACTTCCAAAGTGGTTTGTATGCCAAATTGTTGAATAATCTTTTCAACATCTCGACATTGTTGTAACTTGGCTTTTTCACCAAATTTTATAACAACATAAGTCTAAGAAATTAATAACAAATACAAAAAGATTATATCATTTATACTAATTATATCGTAAATATTAAATAGTACCTTATCACATTCTTCCTCAGTTTTGGAGGATTTTTGAAAAGCTCTAATACTTCTTTGGCGACGAAACAGTTGATTTTGTATGATGTTTTGTGTTGACAGTAAGCCACTACCTTTACATATAAATTTAACAAAATATTAGATAATTAAATATTTATTTAAATAATTTTAAAACAATATTTACCTTTATTACCACCTGGGTTCTCAGCCATTATTAAATATTATTTTATCTTTTGTCTAAATTTACTTTAACCGCAAGATAAATTTAATTTTTTTTCTTCTTTTATTAACAAAAAAATACACTTTGTTACACACACATGCGATGTCTCATCGAGGTACAAATTTTATTTTATTTTATTTTTTTTTTGTTAATAATTCTTCTCGATTTGGTCCATATGCTATAAGAACTAGAGTAAAGAAATTGTTGACGTCGACTTCTCGATAAAAAATATAAATAAAATATGTAAATAAAAAAACCAAATAGAACAGAGAAATCAAAACAAAAATGGAAACCGGGTTTTTATTAACAGCTGTACGAAATGACGTAAGTCAGATGGTACATCTTTGTATATTTTAGTAGTAGAAATAATAGTTCAATACAACTCAACCATCTCTACAAATCTGTCTTTTTTTACTACTACGTAATTGGCAGTGTATCACAGCAAAATTTTTTCCGTAAGAATATACGTGTTTCTGTGTCAAACTCTTAAGCCATGTGTAGTATAAGATCTGACAAGGTTTTCAGATCTTACAACGTTGGCAGATCTGACAATGTTATGGCAATATACTGACAATGAAAAACTGTTAGCAAAAGGTAAATTGTCCGTTCAGATGATTGTAAGAAAACCTTGCATTGTCAGACATGTATGGCAAAAGTTGCCTTTTTTAGGTTTTAGGTTCAGCAGACTGTATACTTAAACAGGTATAACTTTACTTGGGTCCAAATTAGGTCCCTTTGTAATGTTTGGAAAAGTTTGCCTTGCACCAGGAAATATTTTTTGGGAACCTTCTGATTTTGCATGTTGCCAATAGAAATTAATTGTCTTACCATTGTTCCATTGTCAGATGCATAAAAATTGCACATCTGACAATAAAAATTGTTAGACAATTATTTTCACACGATTGTAAAATGTCTGACAATATTATTGTTTTACAATATATTGGCAATGCTTTTTCTGACAACCTTGCAATACAAAAATGTTATGTTCACACGGTTGTTTTTTCTGTCAACGTTGTAAGATCTGACAACCGTGTATACATACATAGTTTTACCCATTAAGCCCCTTTTACATTATATCACAAGTAATATGATTTATTTCTTACTTTCGTAATTTTTCACACGCACTGTACAGTTTGGCATTTATCACTCCAAACAATCAGGCAACTCCCTTTGCTGTTTGTTGCATTGAAAAGAAGCCATTTTCAAGAAGAAGACTTTTGTGTTTTAATCAACTTTAAAGAATCGTCCAAAGAAATATACAGCTTGTTTTTCTAAAATGAAAATTTGTCTTCGTTCTTAAAAATAACGAACGAAATTGGCTTTACGTTTTTGTAACGAAAAAATAAATTTTCATGTGAGTGACAACGAAAGAGCTTTATTTTTCCATATATTTTTGGTTTTTAGAAAATGAATTCGTTCGTAATAAACGAAAGAAATGTCAGAAATAGACGATAGGCAAAGGCCTTTCGTTTGCCCAAAAAACAACGAAAATTTTACCAAAATACGTAATAATATGTGGCCATTTGAACCAGAATGTAATTCGCAATACAAACCTTTAAATTTCTTGAGACATTGCATACAATTTTCATGTTGTTTTTAAAAAAACATTTTTTCATAATTTCAATTTTTTTATAAAATTATTTTATTTTTGTTTATTTTTTAGGGTTAACACCAAACACCTTATTACTACATGAAAAAATATTTAAAAATTCAGAAATGAAATACGTAGGCAATAATGTTCTGTTACGATAGAAAAAGCTCATTTCATTTTAGACATTTTTAAACGAAAACTTTCAAATGTTTTATAAAAACCTAATTTTAAACTTGATCGTAATAAAATGAAATGTTCGTGTGAGAACTAAATTGTTTTAGAAAAACAGGCTGATAGTGAACATTTATGTGGTTATTTTATTATGCAACTATATTTGTTCCTTTTGAATTACTTAATAAATGGCATGCAAACTTAATGACATTTCGAAGATTCTCAAAAATGAATTAGAAATCTCGTCTAAAAAGTTTTCGTGTAAACGGCCACTTTGTCAAACGTGTTTTTTTACACATTTTTCTCGTCGTCTGTTGTGGTTGTATTTCTTCTTTTCACAATTTGTTCATCTCTGTGATGCAATTGATTTTTATTATTTATTTAACGAATTAAATGCCAATAGTGAAAGTGAAAACTGGATATAATATTTTTCAGTGAAAATATGAAAATTTAATTATAATCCATAAAGAAAATTGATAAATAACTGAATTAAAAACCAGAGACTTACAGCCGGAAAAAGGTTATACAAATAAAAAAAATCAGTGTATGAAGTAAAAACAAAAACAACAAATTTATAAATAAAAGATTATATAGATAAAATAATTTTGTGTATAAATCAAAGCAGTGGCACGACTTTTAGGCGAGAAAAGTGAAGAAAATACAAAATAATAAAAAGAAAAATCATACGAGTTCATTAAACGCTTGATCTTTAGAGCGGCCCAATATCCAAACTAACCTAAAAACAAGTGGAAATTTGTGTCTTTTTTTCGAAACAAAACATGTAGGAATTGTTGATAAGAACATCAGAAGAATTGATAATCAAATTACCGCAAAAATACAGTGTATTTAAAAGGCATTTTTGGAAGGGAGGTTATTGAAATTGACAAGATGTTGGGTGGCTTAATACCGATAAAATGGTCAGAACTGCGTATTTTTCCAGCGCGTATGTCCACCACACAAAAGGTAAGGAAATAAAATATCAATTTTGAAAAGCGGGTATTAGTTCAATTTTTAATTAAATATTGCAGGTGGTCATAATGTCTATTGCGGCTGGTGTGGCACTTTTGGGTGTAATGTCCAGATACTTGCGCCGCCGTAAGCCACCACGTCCTCCACGTCGTGCTCGTAAATACACTGGAAGACGTACACGCAATAGTATGCGTAGTCCTAATGACATGATTTCCATTGCCGGCTCTAAGGCCTCTGCTCGTTCTGGCAGTCCAGTAGGCTCTACCATTGCATACTCCCAATCTGATCGTATGTCCATGGCCAGTGGTTCTATAGGTGCGGGGGCTCTAGTGTCTTCCTCTAACCAAGGCCAACCGGGAACAATGACCACCCAATTGACCGCCCAACAATTGGGTGTTATGGGCATGGAAGCTTTGGATACCGTCATAAATTTCTGGGAGGATGCCTTAGCGGCTCATTATTCACCAGGCGGTGTTCCCGCCATACTCACTACAGCTGAAGAATCCGAATTTTGTAGAGAAATACAAAATCTGCTCGATATGGCCTATACTTTGCAGGAACAAAGTGAATTGCTCTTTTTGGATCAACGTTCGGTGTTATTTCGCGACGAACCGTCCATAGAGGAGGCCGAGGAGGATAATTGGCGTGCTCTGGAGGATGTTGCCGACGATGATAAACATTCTCAGCGTTCCACCAGTATGAGTCGTACTGGTTCCGATCCAAATTTCGATTCTGCCGAAAGTTTTGCATCCGCCTTAGATCAAGTGGCGGATTTAAGAGAATTTGATAGTTTTGCCGATACCGAATATGAGGAGTATCCATTGTATCAGGCAGCTTTGAAACAACACGAAGAATCACCCATACCATGTCGTACTATACGCTATGAACTGGTGCATTGTTCCAATGAAACGGAATATTTGGCTAAATTGCATTGTGTGCGTTTGGCTTTTCAATATTTGTTTAAGGTAAGTGGGAGATTTCTTTACATGTCTAATGTCTAATATTGTTTTATTTATTTTAGGATCCAGCTATTGGCCAATGGGTAATTGATACGGGTCGTCAAATCCTTACCGATTTATTGTGTCTGGGTGATAAAGACACCAAAGAATTTTTGGTTGGCTATGAGGATTTCATCAATTATTTACAAGAGCCTTCTAATTGGGTTGAAATACAAAAAGAATTGGAACAGCGTAATGTCAAAGCCATGACATTCTATGATATCTGCCTGGATTTCATAATACTAGACTCATTTAGAGATTTAGATGCACCACCAGGAAGTGTTATTGCAGTGGTACAAAATCGATTTTTATCTAATGGTTTTAAGGAAACAGTAAGTTTGTCTTGCCACTAAACAAAAACTAAATATTTTAATTCCCATATTATTGTTCTTTTAGGCTCTAACCACCGCGGTATGGTCTGTTTTAAAGGCTAAGAAACGTATGCTTAAGTTTCCGGATGGTTTCATGGCCCACTTCTATGTCATCTCCGAACAATTGTCACCCTTAATGGCTTGGGGTTTCTTTGGGCCCGATGAAAACTTAAAAGATATTTGCCACTACTTTAGAGATCAAATGTTAGGCTTTTTGGCCGATATCTTTAGTTTCCAAAAGAGTCATTATACCACTCTGGAGGAATTTTCCCAAGACATTTTAGATCATATGAAAACTAGAGTAAATAATATTAGTATTAAATTTAGTCAATAGAAAATCAAACATTAGAGATCATAGAAACATCATAAATTTAAATAAGAAATCTTCCTTAATTTCCTTTTTATTGATTATTTTAACAAAAAGTTTTGAAAAACTGTTTGAAAAGAAAAAATATTCCATTTGTTTTTGAAAAACAAGCAAATCTAGAGAAAAAAATACAAATGTTATATTTAAATCGTGTGTTCATTAGTTAAGAATGGCTTCTGAAAGATTTCATTAATTGGTACTACTTTAGCTCATTTTTTGTTTATTAACTTTCTTTTAAATTTTACTGCATTTAAGTTTTTTATTTCCAGTTCATTATAAGGTGCCCTTATATACATAAAACTTAATAAATAATATTAATAATAAATAGCTTTATATAAACAAATAACACAAATTTATTAAAATTGTTTTTTTCTCCTAATTTCCTATTTAGTTTTTTAATATATTTTTTATAATATTGTTGACTAATGGTTGGATAAAGAAAAATGTTAAATATTTTATATTAAATGCCTGAATTTTCAACATTTAATAATTAATATTAATTTGATATTGTTATTTTATTAATTTTAAACTTTAAACTCGTTTATCTAGTACAAAATAAGTTGGCAATTGTTATGTTTATTAAACTTTTTTATAATATAACTAATTATAATTAAACCAGTACTTCTTTTTTTTTAGTATTAAGGTTTATCCTCAAAGTTTGTTAAACGAAATTATTGATTTCTTTCCTAAATAAATCTGTTCTCGATTTTGTTTTTTAATAAAAACTTTTAAGTAGAATCTTTATAAGTTAACTAAAAATAAATATTATTAATAATTGCAATTATAAACACCCATTTTGTAAATAAAGTATATATTATAATGCAAAGAAAAAGAAAAAAGAATTCCAGATAAATGTACGTTACCAAAAGTTTTTTCAATTTAAACGTGATTTAACGAAGTTAGGCCAATTTTATGTTTTCAACCAAAAAATCGATTTTTAAGGGAAAATATAAGTGATCACAAAATAAGCTTATTTTTCAATTTAAACGTGTTTTAACGAAGTTAGAGCCAATTTTATGTTTCCAACCAAAAAAAATTTATTTTTAAGGGAAAATATGAGTGATCACAAAATAAGCTTATTTTTCAATTTAAACGTGTTTTAACGAAGTTAGAGCCAATTTTATGTTTCCAACCAAAAAAATTGATGAGTGATCACAAAATAAGCTTATTTTTCAATTTAAACGTGTTTTAACAGAGTTAGAGCCAATTTTATGTTTCCAACCAAAAAAATTGATTTTTAAGGGAAAATATGAGTCAATAGAGCCAATTTTATGTTTCCAAACAAAAGATCGATTTTTAAAGGAAAATATGAGTGATCACAAAATAAGCTTATTTTTCAATTTAAACGTGTTTTAACGAAGTTAGAGCCAATTTTATGTTTCCAACCAAAAAAATTGATTTTTAAGGGAAAATATGAGTGATCACAAAATAAGCTTATTTTTCAATTTAAACGTGTTTTAACGAAGTTAGAGCCAATTTTATGTTTCCAAACAAAAGATCGATTTTTAAAGGAAAATATGAGTGATCACAAAATAAGCTTATTTTTCAATTTAAACGTGTTTTAACGAAGTTAGAGCCAATTTTATGTTTCCAAACAAAAGATCGATTTTTAAAGGAAAATATGAGTGATCACAAAATAAGCTTATTTTTCAATTTAAACGTGTTTTAACGAAGTTAGAGCCAATTTTATGTTTCCAACCAAAAAAACTGATTTTTAAGGGAAAATATGAGTGATCACAAAATAAGCTTATTTTTCAATTTAAACGTGTTTTAACGAAGTTAGAGCCAATTTTATGTTTCCAACCAAAAAAATTGATTTTTAAGGGAAAATATGAGTGATCACAAAATAAGCTTATTTTTCAATTTAAACGTGTTTTAACGAAGTTAGAGCCAATTTTATGTTTCCAACCAAAAAAATTGATTTTTAAGGGAAAATATGAGTCAATAGAGCCAATTTTACGTTTCCAAACAAAAGATCGATTTTTAAAGGAAAATATGAGTGATCACAAAATAAGCTTATTTTTCAATTTAAACGTGTTTTAACGAAGTTAGAGCCAATTTTATGTTTCCAACCAAAAAAACTGATTTTTAAGGGAAAATATGAGTGATCACAAAATAAGCTTATTTTTCAATTTAAACGTGTTTTAACGAAGTTAGAGCCAATTTTATGTTTCAACCAAAAAATCGATTTTTAAGGGAAAATATGAGTGATCACAAAATAAGCTTATTTTTCAATTTAAACGTGTTTTAACGAAGTTAGAGCCAATTTTATGTTTCAACCAAAAAATCGATTTTTAAGGGAAAATATGAGTGATCACAAAATAAGCTTATTTTTCAATTTAAACGTGTTTTAACGAAGTTAGAGCCAATTTTATGTTTCCAAACAAAAGATCGATTTTTAAAGGAAAATATGAGTGATCACAAAATAAGCTTATTTTTCAATTTAAACGTGTTTTAACGGAGTTAGAGCCAATTTTATGTTTCCAACGAAAAAATCGATTTTTAAGGGAAAATATGAGTGATCGCAAAATAAGCTTATTTTTCAATTTAAACGTGTTTTAACGAAGTTAGAGCCAATTTTATGTTTCCAAACAAAAGATCGATTTTTAAGGGAAAATATGAGTGATCACAAAATAAGCTTATTTTCAATTTAAACGTGTTTTAACGAAGTTAGAGCCAATTTTATGTTTCCAAACAAAAGATCGATTTTTAAAGGAAAATATGAGTGATCACAAAATAAGCTTATTTTTCAATTTAAACGTGTTTTAACGAAGTTAGAGCCAATTTTATGTTTCCAACGAAAAAATCGATTTTTAAGGGAAAATATGAGTGATCACAAAATAAGCTTATTTTTCAATTTAAACGTGTTTTAACGAAGTTAGAGCCAATTTTATGTTTCCAAACAAAAGATCGATTTTTAAGGGAAAATATGAGTGATCACAAAATAAGCTTATTTTTCAATTTAAACGTGTTTTAACGAAGTTAGAGCCAATTTTATGTTTCCAACGAAAAAATCGATTTTTAAGGGAAAATATGAGTGATCACAAAATAAGCTTATTTTTCAATTTAAACGTGTTTTAACGAAGTTAGAGCCAATTTTATGTTTCCAAACAAAAGATCGATTTTTAAGGGAAAATATGAGTGATCACAAAATAAGCTTATTTTTCAATTTAAACGTGTTTTAACGAAGTTAGAGCCAATTTTATGTTTCCAAACAAAAGATCGATTTTTAAGGGAAAATATGAGTGATCACAAAATAAGCTTATTTTTCAATTTAAACGTGTTTTAACGAAGTTAGAGCCAATTTTATGTTTCCAAACAAAAGATCGATTTTTAAGGGAAAATATGAGTGATCACAAAATAAGCTTATTTTTCAATTTAAACGTGTTTTAACGAAGTTAGAGCCAATTTTATGTTTCCAACCAAAAAAATTGATTTTTAAGGGAAAATATGAGTGATCACAAAATAAGCTTATTTTTCAATTTAAACGTGTTTTAACGAAGTTAGAGCCAATTTTATGTTTCCAGCCAAAAAAATTGATTTTTAAGGGAAAATATGAGTGATCACAAAATAAGCTTATTTTTCAATTTAAACGTGTGTTAACGAAGTTAGAGCCAATTTTATGTTTCCAACGAAAAAATCGATTTTTATGAGTGATCACAAAATAAGCTTATTTTTCAATTTAAACGTGTTTTAACGAAGTTAGAGCCAATTTTATGTTTCCAACCAAAAAATCGATTTTTAAAGGAAAATATGAGTGATCACAAAATAAGCTTATTTTTCAATTTAAACGTGTTTTAACGAAGTTAGAGCCAATTTTATGTTTCCAACGAAAAAATCGATTTTTAAGGGAAAATATGGGTGATCACAAAATAAGCTTATTTTTCAATTTAAACGTGTTTTAACGAAGTTAGAGCCAATTTTATGTTTCCAACGAAAAAATCGATTTTTAAAGGATAATATGAGTGATCACAAAATAAGCTTATTTTTCAATTTAAACGTGTTTTAACGAAGTTAGAGCCAATTTTATGTTTCCAACCAAAAAATCGATTTTTAAGGGAAAATATGAGTGATCACAAAATAAGCTTATTTTTCAATTTAAACGTGTTTTAACGAAGTTAGAGCCAATTTTATGTTTTCGACAAAAAAATCGATTTTTAAGGGAAAATATGAGTGATCACAAAATAAGCTTATTTTTCAATTTAAACGTGTTTTAACGAAGTTAGAGCCAATTTTATGTTTCCAACGAAAAAATCGATTTTTAAGGGAAAATATGGGTGATCACAAAATAAGCTTATTTTTCAATTTAAACGTGTTTTAACGAAGTTAGGCCAATTTTATGTTTCCAACCAAAAAATCGATTTTTAAAGGATAATATGAGTGATCACAAAATAAGCTTATTTTTCAATTTAAACGTGTTTTAACGAAGTTAGAGCCAATATTATGTTTCCAACCAAAAATCGATTTTTAAAGGAAAATATGAGTGATCACAAAATAAGCTTATTTTTCAATTTAAACGTGTTTTAACGAAGTTAGAGCCAATTTTATGTTTCCAACCAAAAAATCGATTTTTAAGGGAAAATATGAGTGATCACAAAATAAGCTTATTTTTCAATTTAAACGTGTTTTAACGAAGTTATGTTTCCAAACAAAAGATCTATTTTTAAAGGAAAATATGAGTGATCACAAAATAAGCTTATTTTTCAATTTAAACGTGTTTTAACGAAGTTAGAGCCAATTTTATGTTTCCAACCAAAAAATCGATTTTTAAAGGAAAATATGAGTGATCACAAAATAAGCTTATTTTTCAATTTAAACGTGTTTTAACGAAGTTAGAGCCAATATTATGTTTCCAACCAAAAAATCAATTTTTAAAGGAAAATATGAGTGATCACAAAATAAGCTTATTTTTCAATTTAAACGTGTGTTAACGAAGTTAGAGCCAATTTTATGTTTCCAACCAAAAAATCGATTTTTAAGGGAAAATATGAGTGATCACAAAATAAGCTTATTTTTCAATTTAAACGTGTTTTAACGAAGTTAGAGCCAATTTTATGTTTCCAAACAAAAGATCTATTTTTAAAGGAAAATATGAGTGATCACAAAATAAGCTTATTTTTCAATTTAAACGTGTTTTAACGAAGTTAGAGCCAATTTTATGTTTCCAACGAAAAAATCGATTTTTAAGGGAAAATATGGGTGATCACAAAATAAGCTTATTTTTCAATTTAAACGTGTTTTAACGAAGTTAGAGCCAATTTTATGTTTCCAACCAAAAAATCGATTTTTAAAGGATAATATGAGTGATCACAAAATAAGCTTATTTTTCAATTTAAACGTGTTTTAACGAAGTTAGAGCCAATATTATGTTTCCAACCAAAAAATCGATTTTTAAAGGAAAATATGAGTGATCACAAAATAAGCTTATTTTTCAATTTAAACGTGTTTTAACGAAGTTAGAGCCAATTTTATGTTTCCAAACAAAAAATCGATTTTTAAAGCAAAATATGAGTGATCACAAAATAAGCTTATTTTTCAATTTAAACGTGTTTTAACGAAGTTAGAGCCAATTTTATGTTTCCAAACAAAAAATCGATTTTTAAAGCAAAATATGAGTGATCACAAAATAAGCTTATTTTTCAATTTAAACGTGTTTTAACGAAGTTAGAGCCAATTTTATGTTTCCAACCAAAAAATCGATTTTTAAAGGATAATATGAGTGATCACAAAATAAGCTTATTTTTCAATTTAAACGTGTTTTAACGAAGTTAGAGCCAATTTTATGTTTCCAACCAAAAAATCGATTTTTAAAGGAAAATATGAGTGATCACAAAATAAGCTTATTTTTCAATTTAAACGTGTTTTAACGAAGTTAGAGCCAATTTTATGTTTCCAACCAAAAAAATTGATTTTTAAGGGAAAATATGAGTGATCACAAAATAAGCTTATTTTTCAATTTAAACGTGTTTTAACGAAGTTAGAGCCAATTTTATGTTTCCAACCAAAAAATCGATTTTTAAAGGATAATATGAGTGATCACAAAATAAGCTTATTTTTCAATTTAAACGTGTTTTAACGAAGTTAGAGCCAATTTTATGTTTCCAACCAAAAAATCGATTTTTAAAGGATAATATGAGTGATCACAAAATAAGCTTATTTTTCAATTTAAACGTGTTTTAACGAAGTTAGAGCCAATTTTATGTTTCCAACCAAAAAAATTGATTTTTAAGGGAAAATATGAGTGATCACAAAATAAGCTTATTTTTCAATTTAAACGTGTTTTAACAAAGTTAGAGCCAATTTTATATTTTCGACCAAAAAATCGATTTTTGAAAGAAAATATGAGTGTTTCGGTTAGTGTAAAATGTATTGTCAGTTCAATAATAAAAATATTTTTTGAAATAACTTTAATATTTAAATATAAATCGTCACTGAACATCTAAATCGCTTAATTCGGCATGAAGTTTCTGAGCATTAAGGAATTATTAGCCATTGGTGAAATAATAGTGGGGGTAAGAATTTATATTCAAGCTAAAAATAAAGTATGTATTGCAATAATTTTTCCATTGAATTTTCTAGAGTTTAAGTTTATACAACTATTTTCTTACCGATTTCTATGACGAGAAATTATTGGACTTAACATTATTTAAACATCGTTGCATTAGCGTTTCACTCAGCTTTTATTGCTATTTTAATGCCTGCGGTACTTGGTTCTGGTTTTCAAATGTTAAAATTACAAAAATGTTAAATCGTGTACATGTATGTAAGTTATATTGTCGCTATAGTTGGAACTATATTAATACTATTTATTTATATTTTAGAAAGTCTTGGTTTATCTTATTTTAAATATTTTATTAATTGCTACTCACTTTTCGTATAAATCGAATTATGGTTCTTTAGTTTGGGGTTATTTTGATCAACAGATATTTTTCGATGAAATCGAGCGCATACGAAGAAGTTTTTATATTGTTTTAATTATAATGACTTTGTCGGGCGTTATTATAGGTTTTAATGTCAATTTTATACGTTTTCGGGTGGTTCATTTGTTAAAAAAGAAAAAACGTAATCAAGTTTAGTGAGAGAAAATTGGGTATCTTTCCTGATTTCTGACATTTACACTAAAAATAAAACTTTGTTTCGTTTTGGTTTTATTATATTAATTATTAAATTATTTTGTTATTACTTAAAACACATGTAATATTTATAAATACAATATTATAAAATTAAATATATATAAAAAATAAAAAAAAAAAACATCGAAATTTTATAAATAAAATTCTGTAGTAAATAGTATTTGACATTTTCATAGAGAGAGTTAAGATTTCATTTGAATATCAATTAAGTAATTTTTTTTTTTTTGCTTTTTGGAACACCTTAATTAATATTTGGATCTTTCTTATTGTACATTTAAATGCCACGATAAGATCGGTGGGCCAAGAAGGCACTAATGAAATAAAGAACACTGTTTACCAAACCCATAACACTAGCAGCCAGATAAGCATCATGTTTTCTGTATCTATCGGTAACAGAAATAATCAAAATTGTGGAACTGACTAAGAGTAGAATGGCTGCAACACTGTGATAAATTAGTTCCTATAAAGAAGAAAAAGAGAAGAAGAAATTTTAATTTACTATATAAAATTTAGCTTCAGCATAGTCAATTGCATTAAATATTGGTAGTTTTCAGAACACAACAAATTCATTAGAAATGTAATTATCAACTTACATAAATAGTTTTGGAAATAATTCCACCCGTGCTCAGGGATATTAAACATGATAACAGTAAACAAAATGTGCCAATCATAAATGTCACCGCCATTAAAAAGGTAAAGACGACACCATCGTAAGTATTATGGAAATTATATCCTTGATAATAACTGAAAATGCCAACCATGGCACCACCAATAAGCTAAATAAGAAGAAGAAATAATAGTTATTTTAAAAATATTTACACAAAATAATTAAAGCAAAAACCAATTCCAATACTTACCAATTCGAATAATTTCAATAGACCTGAAAAGCTTTTCAGGTAACCAGTATTCAACACAATATAGGAAGTGTTAGTGGTGCTGGTGGTGGTGCGAGTAATGGTTACAGAATGAGACATTTTATAGAGATTTTTAAATTAAGGGGATGTAAAAGGAAATCTGTAAAAAAAATATTTAAAAAACATGTTTAATTTAAATCCATTTATACGTATATAGCTGTTGATTTCCAGAAATAGGTCAAGAGCTATTGCTGTCTTGAATAATTAAGTAATAAATATATGTACATTGTATGTGTTTATAATTTCTCAAGGCAAACAACATGTTTTAATAAATTTATTGCAAAACTTTAACATCGTCATCTTCATCATTCTAGTTCATTGGAACAGCAAGTCAAACAATTGCTTTAAATAATTTTTAAATTCACTTGTTACTTATTTTTATCTATATTTTAAATACATACAGTATTGTTGGAAAACTAAGCTATTTTTCCTAACTGTGTAATCGATGCCCTATATATTCTACTAGCTATACCCACTTAACGATTTTGAAGATTCTAACTACAATAGTTTTCCATATATACAATTCGTTACATATGGGAGACGCCAAAAAAATTTTTGCAAGTTCACCACTTTTTCCGAACGTTAGTTAAGATTTTAATGTAATCTATGAAAAATTTGAATAATCTAATAGTTTCTCAGATATACGAAATTTTTTTTATTCATATGGGAGGTGCCCAGCACCCCCTTGAAAGTCCGCGCGTTATTCTCTAAATGTTTACATGAATGTCAAAGTTCTTCATGTAAAATTTGAAGATTCTAGATCTAATGGTTTCTTAGATATAAGATAAATTTGAAGAATTTAGTTCTATTAGATTCCCAGATAAACGATTTTTTGTATTTAATTCATATGGGAGGTGCCGCTCCTCTCATTGGTAGGTAGTCCGCCAATTTATTACCCAAAATGTTTACATGGATGTTATAGTTCTTCGTGCAAAATTTCAAGATTCTAACAGTAATAGTTTCCAAGTAAAACGAATTTTTGTATTTAATTTATATGGAAGGTGCCACGCCCCCAGTTGCCCAGTGCGCCTACTTTTTGTTCTAAATAATCACATTGACACTAAAGTGACTTGAGGACTCTAACTGTTATATTATCTCAGATATATTGATTTAATATTTTCTTAATATGGGCATGGTCCACTTGAAATTTCAAAATAAAAGGTAACCTATAACCTCTTCCAGACATACAGCAATGCACTGTGACTACTAAACGGTTCAGCCGTTTAAACAGTATAACAGCGCGAAGATCCCTTTACCTATAAAATCTTTTATCTAAAAGTGAAGTTTAGAAGAAAAGGTGAGTGCACACTGTTGTAACGCATCAAATATAGCCAAGAAAGTTTTTTTTTCGAACTTCGGGAAATGATATCTCTTAAACCTGATGTGAAGTTCTGAAGCTAGTTTCAAAACATATACTTTGGGCTCTGAATTTTGTCAATAAATCAATTTAATAGAATATATAATGCTGCCTGGAAAAGTAGCTAAAGTTTTGTGCAATACTGTACATATGCATGTACGTATTTCAATTAAAAACAATGTGCTTAATATTTTAAACAAAATTAAATGCGTCATAAATGTGGAACTGCAAACAAGAAATATATTTCTTCTATGACTAATCGTTAACATCTTTGAGTTAATGGTTGTGACTAAAGTTTAATTATTTGTAGACCTTCTGGATACACTTCTTATTATTTATGAATATTCTAAATACATTTTTTCTTTTAATCTAACCACTGTGGCTTTTTCAATAAGAAGTACAAATTCAAAAAAGTTTTCAGTTAAGAATTCATATTATAAAAATGTTTGATGGAAAACATTTTGCATGAAAATTTTTTCTCGACTTTTAAATGTACATATACATAAGTATATAGATATATACAATATATGTATTTCGAATATCGTCCACACATTTCACACAAACACCGCTAAAAAATCGTTCACTCAAAATACTAAATACAACTCGGTCATACTAAAATTAACTTTCAATACTTTTTTTCAAAATGTCAAAATTTTGGCGAGAGTGGCTATGTGTGCGTAAAGTGTATGGCAAATATTTCTTATGACGTCATTAAATTCATTGCTATTTTTTAAATCAATTTTTTATATGTATTAAAGCGTTGACTTATTTATACATATTTATTTGAATTGTGTAAAACAAGTTGTAATAAATTAAAATTTTGTTTTGTTGTTTTACAATTCTGTTTAATGTTTTTGATTCTTGATTATTTATTTTATGATTTTTTCCGGGAGGTCATTTAACATTGAGAACATTTCAGTATTTTGTTTATTTCATTTTGAAAAAAAAATATTGAAAATCAGTTGAACTGGACATAATGTTTATTTTGGGGAAAATTACCAAAATAATATGATTCATAAACAAATGGGCTGCAGATGTTACAAGTTATATGTATGTTTTAATATTTTACAGCCTGACCTAGAGAAAACCTTGGAAGCTTTTTTACAAATGGAAACAGATTTTTCAAAATTATTGTTGTAGTTTTCTTCTTTTACTTCCTCGCTCGCTTACAAATAGGGAGTTGAAGAAGTACTTGCAATTTCTCTTACAAAGAAGTTATTGAGTCAGCGCGAATACGAATCATGGACTTCGGTTTGTTAGTCAAATGTTCTACTCACTACACCACTGCTTAGCTATTTTATTGCTCGACAAATCATCAGATTTAAAGAAATTCATTACTAGAGTACTTCTAAGTAATGCAGATGTTAAGTAGTTGTCATTGAAAAGTATGTTGTTGAGTAAGTACAAGTCA
Source organism: Lucilia sericata (assembly GCF_015586225.1). Lineage (NCBI taxonomy): Eukaryota > Metazoa > Arthropoda > Insecta > Diptera > Calliphoridae > Lucilia > Lucilia sericata. Next base: position 180,600 of record NW_023994660.1, on the reverse strand, counting down.
TTACTAGATTTTTGCTGGGATGTTTCTCATCTAAATTTAAATTTGATTTTTACTTATCAAATATTCGTGACGGAAAATAAATCAAAACGGAAAATAAATCAATTGGAACAGTGCATATTTTTTAGTACTTAGTTAAAAAAAACTCGAACTTTGAGTTATGCCAGTCGTGTAGTAAAACATCTATAGATGTTTTAAAAACCACAAAAAGTTAGTTTACTGATTTGGCTTCTATATCTTCAAAAACTACAAAAGTGTAGATTGAAATAATTTGTTCCCAGAATTTTCAATATTGGAATAATAATAATAATGGAACAAAATTTTATAAATTCTGTTGTAAATTTTTTTGTAATTAATTTTTATCTCACGAAAAATATTTAACAAGAAAAAATATTTAACAGAAAAAAATTCTTATCTCAAAAAAAGAACAATTTTATGATTTCTCCAGAATGGGAAAAAACTTCGCCTTTATTTCGTTCTCAAATATTTTAATATTATATCAAAATATTTCATGATCAAAGTTTAATTAATTATTTATTTTTGATTTATGTATATTTATTTAAAATGTGTACAAGTTCTCTTTAATTGCTCGTAAGACATTCAAATGTGTTTAGAATTATTTATTTAATAAACGTTTAAATAATCATGGCCAATTATTTATTATGTTTAACTACTTTTAAAGTCATACAATATTTAATAAAACATTTATGTATGTGCATAAATTTATGTTTAAATATTTGCCAAAATTATGGCAAAACAAATTAATTTACTTTTGATTATATTAGCCAAACTGAAATAACATTTAAGATTATAGTTTATGCATTAAACAATTATTATTGTATCAAAGGTTTATAAAACAAATTTCGTATTGAAATTTATTTAAAATTCTGAATCTAGTATTTTTCTTTTCCAAAAGTTTAGATCATTCAATGACCATATAAAAACAAATAAATTTTGAATATTGTTTATAACTTAAATACATGCAAAAATATATTTACCTATTTTAATAATTATTTGTTTATTAGTCAATAATTTCTATTATTATTTTAAAATTTTTTTATTTTTATTAGTTTTTATTTTAAATATAAATGCTCTCAATATGATGTCATTTTATGTACTTATTTATTTGCTCTTTATTTATTCAGTGTTCCATAGTTTTGCGTTTAATTTAAATATTTTATTTTGATTTTTACATGTTTTGAAATTAATTATAAAATTTCAAGAAACCAACAACAACAAAAATATGTTAATTTTGTTTAGGGAGGGTTTGTGTGTTTTCGAGTTTAAAAAAATTTGGCAATTTCCTGTTTTAAGAACTACTTTATAATAAATTAAAAGTCTGAACCCCTAAATATGTGTATTTACTAATTATAGAAGAAGAAACCATACAAATTCGACTTCAGTAAACAATAGAAATAAATTTATTAGTATTATATGAAGGGCTTTTAAAAACCCGTTTTAAATATAAATATTTTTAATAGTTCCGACTTAAGAATTGTGTTAAATATTTTATAAATTCCAGAGCACGAATTTAAATATATGAATGGTTTAGAATCAAAGACAACAATCTCCAATTTTGGTTTGTTTTTGGGAACTGCGTTTTAAATAAAAATTTCTGAAATACAATTTCACAATTTATCCAAAATTTTTGGAAATCTATTTTCACACAAATAAAACAATAGTAACCGATAATAATTTTAATACCAACCATCAGAAAGAAATATTGATCATAGACCTACAACAATCTATATATTTTGGGTCCTTATTAACTTCAAAGACGATCTAGCCATGTCCGTCCGTCTGTTGAAAGCACTATAGAGTCCAAACGGAAAGAGCTAGAGAGTTGAAATTTTGGTTCACGTTTTCGCATAGCCCCCATACAAGTGGCTCCCCAAAAAAACATCTTTAACAGTCATAACTGTTTTAAAAATGCGAGTATAGCGATAAAATTCGACATAAATAAGTCTCATAAGAGCCATAATTTACGGTCCATAATTTACCCTAACTCCCCCCCTTCAGAAAATTAATTTAACGTTCATACCTAATGTTTATAGGGGAGCATTTCATTTACGGTATACGGTTTGATGGCTTGAATTTATTTGAAAATTAGGTTCAAAATTACCGCATTTATATCGAAACGATTACTTATGCGTAAAATGAAATTTAAAGAATAAATGATATTGAAAATAATACAATTTGTTTTGAATTGGTTTTTCTTTTCATTTCAATTGAACTCTTCTGAAGTTTTAATGAAAAATCTTATTTTCAATTATGCTTTTCTGAATTCAATGCTGAAATTTAACTTTTCTGAGTTTAAAGTGAAAAGTTCTCATTTTAAATTGAAATAGTTGTTTTATTTGAAGGGACATCATACCTATTCTGCAATTCAATTCAATTCGAATCGAAATTTTCTATGCTCCTTCACTAGAATAACAACATAAAGAAACGATCGTAATGCAGAAAACACACGATCGTAAAGCATTTAAATGAAATAGAATTGCTTCTTCTTTTGCTTACATTTCCTATTTTTGTTGGATTACCGATCGTAGCACATCAGAATGCGGAAACGTAATCGAAATGCGGTATATTTTTTGGACTTCTTTCAATTAGCAGGATATGGGCCCCAAAGCAAAGATCACGAAAATCAAAAATATTCCAATAATTTTCAATAAATATTACTCATTCATACTGTATTTCATATAGTGCAATAGACCTTAATTAATATTCATCATACGCCTAGTAAACCATGACAATTTCAATATTATTTGGTTTTATTCAAAACAAATATTTTTCAAAATCTATATAAATAAACTATTATTGATCATAGATTGTTTTGAGCAGCATTAAACCAAATAATTATAATAAGTAGACGGGTAGAGAAGTATGTATGATTATAGTATTTTTATTTAAAAAATGAGATCATCGTTAAAGGCAATGAAATATTGAAAAACATATATACACACATGTTGTTACTTGTTGAATCTGATGGTAGGTAGCTAGACCAAACAAAATGAACATATTAATAAAATACAATTTTTGGCAAAATTTCGAAATTTCCAAAACGTTTCATGAAAAACAAAAAATATTTTTGGCACTAGGTTGAAAAGTAAGAGTACGAAACTAAAGAAAAGGCAAATAGTAAAAACAAATTTCGAAAATAAATTTTGTGTTTATAATTTGAAAATATTGGAGAAAAAGTAGAAAAATATTTTGTATATTATGTGAAAATAAATATAGAATTAAAAATTTTAAAACAGTACCACACCTACGCATTATAGAAATTTAAAGTTATTTTTGAACATTTATTTTTTATAAAATATTTAACATAATTAAAAAAACAGTTATTTACAAAGTTTTTTTTTGTGCAAAGTTTTTCACTTAATTTTTATTATCTTTATTTTTTAAAAAAAAATCTTACTTTTTAATTTTTTTTATTTGTTTTTATTTAAGATAAACGGTTCTTTATTGAACGTCTTCACACGCGTACGTTTAATTTTTAACTGAACTGAAATCGAAACCTAAAAAAAATTCTTTAACAAAAAATTTCGTTTTAAATATTATTTTGTGTTCTCCTTCTGTGCAAATACGCAGCAGTTTATTTGTTATTTTCAACTCTTTCTGCAATTACTATTTATTCTCTCCATAAACTTTTTATAGAGAAAATGACGTCATATACGACGATACAAATAAAATACACAACAAATGCTAACAAGTTGCTTTTTTACTATAGAAAATGTAAACAAAACATTGTTTAGACTTCAAAATATTGAAAACAATTTAGCTGCTATCCCTTATACATTAGGGTGGCACAAAATATACTATGTTGGAAATATTACCATGAAATCATTTAACAAAATTACTTTACTTTGTGCAAGATTTTTGAAAGTTGCTCTATATGTCAAAATCGAAATGTTATATTTTTATACCCTATACCACTATAGTGGAGAGGGTATTAAGGTGGAAGTACACAAAACGCGTTTCACGCTTTTCAAACTTTTCGCGCTTTATAAGCGGCAAGTTACACACCACACGTCATTTTCATCTCTCTTTTATTGTTTTTTAAGACTATTACTGTTTTAAAAATCAAAATTTTAAGTTTTTGTATATTTTTTAATATTTTTCTTCCATTGTTGAAGAAACTTATTTCATTATAGTTTATTCTTAATCTACACAAAACAAAATACAACCCTGATCAGCTGTTGACGCGTCAAAAGTTGAAAGTTGCTGAACTTTTCGCGGCAGACGCGTTACAAACTACAAATGAAAATACACTATTTCAACTTTTTTTGACAAAAGCCTATAACGCGTTGCCGCGTACAACGCGCGTTGTGTACTTCTACCTTTATGCGTTTGTGCTAATGTTTGCAAACACCTGAAAATATTTAACATATTATTAAAAATTGTTGAACTTTTCTTAAACATTCGATAAACCATAATTTTAGATTCCATTAACTTGGCAACTTTTGTTTTGTTGTACCCTAATATACATGTACGCAATAAAATTATTTTTAAATAAATTTTATTTAACTTAACACCGATATAGGTATTTATGTTTTTTTTTTGGTTAAGACCTTGATAGCTGCTGGCCCTAAGAAACACAATAATTTGTTTTTATTTTTAATTGTAAACAAAATGTTGATTAATTTCTCAACAATCAGAGTTACTCTTTTCTTTATTTCTGTTTACTGACGTGATGTCTCACCTACACTCATCAATGCACTACTGGGGCCCCAGTTTTCATTGATAACATTCTTTGGTGTTTGTGCTTCGTTTTTTTTTTTTTGGAATGACTCATTTTACTTTTTTTGCTTCAGTTTCCGATGCAAACTTGTAGATACAGTAAATATACAGTGTGTAACAATTAAAAGTATACTTCGTAAAAAAACATTTCAAATAACTATAGTAAAAAAGAGAGAACTGTTCATATAGGGAGCGGCTCAATTTCGTAAATATTTCTATCGAAATATACCTATAACCATTAGCATATTGGTCACATATGAATTGAAATCTATACCCTACACCACTATAGTGTGGGGAGGGTAGCATTAGTTTGTCCTGTTTATGTAACACATAATACAATCGAGTTTAAGCCACTTTTATTAAAACTTTTTGCGAAAGGTACAGGTCGCAATTTTCAATATAAATTTATGATATTTTGCAGTTTTCGTCCAACGATAAAGCCTATTGAAAATAGTTGAAATTGGTCCATTATTTCACCTAGCCCACATACAAATGGACCACCCACATAGGCCTTTGGAATTAATCACCCCTATTCTGCATTTCGATTACATTTCCCCATTCACTTACGCTATGATCGAAAATTGGTTTTCCAACAAAAAACGGAATCGTTTTTTGCGTATTCTGTATTGCGATCATAACTACGTTTTTGTAAGTTGTTATTTTAGTGGCAGAGTTTTGAATCGAAATGCAGAATACCAAAGTTGCCAAACGGAGAAAATTTCGATTCGAATTGAAATGTAGAATAACATAAAATTATGTTAAATAACTGTCACAGCTACGATCGCAATGCAGAATACACATAATTGTAAAGCATTGAAATGTAATGGAACTCCTATATTTTTTCTTTACGATTCAGTTTTTTCTTGAAATACCTTTTTTTGTAATTGAATGCGGAAACCAAAGAATAAACAAGAAGTGAAACGCTGTCATTTTTTTACAACAATAACATTACGCTCTTCTCACAGACGAGTGCTGTGTAAATCCAACACATATGTAAAAATGTTATTCTCTCTCCAAACTTCAAAACTTTTTCGCGAAAATTTGAGGATAATAGCACTTTGAAATATTTTTTATCACTTAACATTATATTTTATAATTTTTTTGCACAATTTAAACACATTTAATAGCCCGAAAATAATATATTTTCTACAAACGAAAAAAAAATATTTTTTATTTTTTGACATTGAATTTTTGTTGGTTGAAATTAAAACTAAAAAAAACAATGTTGTAAATTTTCGTATGGTAAACGAAAAATATATTTCAAATAAATAATTTATTTTTCCAATATTATAGATTAAAAAACAAATAGACGTGTTTATAAAATGTTTGTAGATAAAATATGTGGAAAATATCTCAAGAAACCTTTCAAGGTATAAATTGAAATGAAATATTTTTTTTCAATATTTTTCAATACGATTTTTTGCAACTATGTTGACTTGAGAATTCTACTAATACATTCTTAGAGTTAGGTACCGGATGACAGTAGACTTAGGTACTTTTGACAGCAGTTTCATTTCTTATTTATTCTTTGGCGGAAACGTACAAATCTCTACAGAAATCGGTACATCATATATACATAAATTCTGAAAACATCGTTAAAATAATATCCCAAAATTTAACTTATAAATATGTATGTGGTCAACAAGAAAGCAAATTCTTGATACATCTTCTTAAAGTACATTTTTATGGGTCGACTATGTATGGCAACCGAACATCAGTTGCGTTGCCAAACTGAAAAAAGAGAATGATTTTAGTCTAGAAATGATTCAAGTCAACCAAAAATTCATTGGATGAAGATTATTATTGAATAAAACATTCATTATTTATGAAGTTTACAAGCTATTGCTGAATAACCGTTATCATTTTGGCAACGCAACTGAAGTGGCAATTGAGATACATAATCCACCTATAAATCTAATAATATACAGCTTACCCATTATTTTGTAGAAAGCCAGCACATCTGCGAGATATTGAATATACGCTCTGTTTCCAAGTGTTCTTTATGGGATTGATATTGTGACTGTTAGTTGATCTGCCTCTTTAGTTTTTTTAATGCGGTTTAAAACGGGAAATTTTGCTGACCACTCAAGAACGCAAACACCAATCATTTTCCTTTTCCAGCTCTATTAATCTTCACAGTTATTTGGTTAATATTCTCAACAAGAGTGGGAAGAGCTTCCCCTGTTTGACCTTATTCATGTTTTAGGGTACCTCTGCAACACTCAGGTGCAAGACAACCGTTTTTTGAGTTTCTGAAAGTTCTGTGCATGTTTGGCGGGAGTTATTTCAATTTCATGTGGACGACAAATTGTAAATGCATAAGTATTTTTCGTAAGCTAATTTATAAGTCTTCTACTGTTTAAGTTTTCGAAGATATCGCTTATTAGTTATCGAATGTATATCCTTTCTTATGATAAAATCATGTCAAAGTCCTTGATTTTTTATTACATTCATACGTTTGTATATTTTTTTGACGCTAACTGTATAATAAAAATTTCCTGAGTTTACTGGAGGTCGCAGTCGGTTTTGTATTAAAAATATCATGTCTGAGTATTATATGAACTTCTATAAAACTAAGGTGGGAGAGAGAGAGAGAGCCACTTTCTTGGTGTTTGGCATTGTTATTGTTTTATTAACAACAAAAACAGCATTGTAATATTAAGTTATTTAAGATACAGGGTGTAACATAAATAAATGCATTTATTTTAGTACAATTCTATTCAATTATGAATTGAATTCAATGGAATTGTAATGACACAACTTTACATCATATTGTATAAAACAACACAACATAGATTTAAATATTATATCATAATTAAATTTAAAAATTTGTGGTTGTTTGAAACTTTTTTATAGATTTTTTTTACAATGTAATTGTTTGTTTTCTTTATAAATTTGTTTTATAATAAATGTGGTTTTACAATTTAATTTTAAAATAATGTTTATTTACCGCAATTTAAAGAAATAAACATAATCAGTTATACATTTAACCTAAATATGTGTAAGCAACAAATAGTCATGGATATAAAAATAGTAAATCTGAAAGCTAGAATATCTTAAAAGGTGTGACCAGGGTTAAAAACTTAAATATTTCAAAAAAGTTACATATCTTATGACTTCATACTACAACCTTTTAAACTGTAGATTTCTATCGTTGTACAAACATTTTATATTACATTTCTCTCATTTTACACACCCTCAATCTTTCTAACTACTTTGTTTTGTATTTGTGAGTCAACAGTTTTAACAATACGAAAAAAAGTTTGATTTTATTTTGACGTCCCTAAGTCTCGCCATTAATGGTCGTACATACAGTTTATTCAACTTTGTTATACTTTGTGTTTTTATTTACTTTGTTCTAGGAATATATCCTTCCTTAGCACATGCATACAAATATAAATAGAGGGTGGGCTACAGTATCGGCTAAAATATATTGAAATCTATGATTGGATGCAAACTCAATGCTTTAGGCTGCCAATCGAAATTCAATCCAATGAAATAATAAATTATTGAAAACAAAAATGAATTGACTCTTAGATATGTTGAAATTGACAAATTTTGTAAAATTTATTTTTAAAGGTTTCGTTTATATTTAGTTTTAATCAATTCCCATTTGATAGGATTCATAATTATTGTGGTTTTTATCTAATAAATATGATTAAGTCTTGTTAAAATGCGTTTTTTTTTTTTGTTTCTAAAAGCTACAATGGAGTTAACTTGACGTAATATTTTATTAGATAAGTTGTAATTTTTTATTTCGTTTCCGTGTTAATATTAAGAACTTCAAGTAAAATATAAATAATAAACAAAAGTAAAAAAAAATGTAGAAAGAAACGAAAGTTTCTAAGCAATTTTACGAGACTTGGTTTCGCGTGCAGACTTATGAATAGGAGTAAACATTAATGAACTCAAAACACCAAAAACAAAAATTATTTCAAGGACTCGAAAGACGATACGCATGAAGTTCTTATGGTTTAATCCAAACCATCGTCGACAAAGTCAGGTTTCTTGGGTGCTTCTTTGGGTTCATCGGCCTTGGCTGAAGTTGGTGGAGGAGTAGCACCATCAGCAGCGCCACCTGGGAAAGCACCAGGGAAACCGGGTACACCACCGGGGAAACTATTTTTAACAACATCAATAAGTTTAGAAATTTTAGGATTGGACTTGTATTTGTCAATATTAGCAGGATTTTTAGCAATATCCTGCAAAGCAGCCATAACCTCAGGATCATTCATGCCCGACAACAAGTCGCCCATATTCATGCCACCGGGGAATCCACCAGGAAAACCTCCTGGGAAACCACCAGCACCACCTGGGAATCCTCCAGCAGCTCCAGGTCCCGAGGAGGTCTTTTGTTGTTTGGCCTGTTGTTGACGAGCCTTTTCACGTCTCAACTCTTCGGCTCGGCGCTCACGCTCGGCCTTTTTACGTTGCTGTTTCAAGCGATGCTGCTCGATTTTCTTAGCATTTGGTGTTACTTCGCGCAACCATTCGTCAGCTTCTTCATCATAATCAAGCTTACAGGCTTGACGCAAATCCTTGGCGGCCTCTTCCCAATTACCCAACAAACGATTGGCACGTCCACGGAATTTGTAGGCAGCTGCTGAATCGCAATTTATTTCTAAAGCTTTATTACAATCGCGTATGCAGGCATTGGGTTTTTTGAGTTTCAAAAAAGCCTGGCCACGTTTAGCATGGAATAAGGCATTGCCGGGATTAATTTGAATTGCTTGTGTATACAAATCGATAGCTTCCTGAAATTTCTGTTCGCTATAGGCAGCCGCTGCCTGGGAACGCAACTCTCCAGATTTATCAACTTCTTCTTCTGTTGGAGTTTTTGAGGAATCGCCCATTGGTTGTTCGACATCGTTATCAGGTTCGATGACACCTATGAAAAGTATGGAAGAAACGATGAAATTAATTACAATACGAGGGGATGATACATTTACTGGTTCCTTAAAATTCTGCGATAGCGGGGAATGATTGAAATAAAATACACAGTTTTGTTAACTAGTTTTTACACAACGGATTATGTAATTCAAAATTGTAATATTGGTCAATTTATTGCAGAACTGTTCTGATATTTTGTTGTTTTAATTAAAAAACTATTTTTTTAAATTTCTAAAAAGGATTGGTTTATTTTTCTTAAATGATTTATTATACAATAAAATACTGTTGCTATGGAAATAATTCTTAAATCATTCGAAATATTGATGATGTGTTACTACCATGCGGCAGATTACTGCTGTCATATAGATTCTGGACAGTAGTTTGAAATATCGCTCTAGGATTGAGAGAAGTCGCTGCAGCTACAGCCGTTGAAGTATCAACAAAATTTGCTAAATGTTGTGCTGCAGCGGCAGTAGCAAAGTTTAAAGACTGATTAAAATGTAGGTTACCGCTCGTAGGAGCTGAAGATGCTGGAGATTGATTAAGGTGAGATGTTGAATCCATCGAAGAACATGACACAGCAGCAGATGATTGCTGATGTTGACGAACTCCGGAATACGTTAAACTTTCTCCAGGATTAATGAGTCTTAAATCTAATTGATTTCCTTTGGAGTCTAACCAACAACCACCCGGCTCTTCTCCGGTATAATGAGATATATTGGGATTTATATTTAAGAAGCCACGGCCCTTTTTTGATTCTTTATTGCTTAAAAACAATAAACGGAATTCATCGTGAAATACTTTATAGTAGTAAAATGCCGAAACCGGTTTTGTTTCATCCTCGGTACATTTGTCCCGATATTCTTTGTACATGCGTTTAATCGACAGGGAGTGATGAAGGCAGCGTAGTTTGGCTTTTTTATTGGGCACCCAAACGGGATAAGAGTTGATGTGATCTAAAATGGCCTGTTTACGTTCGGGAGAGATTTTATGTATCAAATGTTTGCCACGACCGTCGACACCTGTATAGTTGCCCGTAGTTTTATCCGCATATTTTATGGCATTCTCAATGAACTTGCGATTGATAGATAGGGTATTCATCATGAAATGTTTACAGACTCTTTTGTTCTCGCTACTTAAACCCGAGCGTAAATAGAATCTTGTCTGATAGGCACGAGTAGGACGGTTTGTTTTGCGAAATTCAGGTGTTGTAGGTGTTTCTACGTCCTTTGTTTCTATGCGTGCCAGTATAAAATCTTTCCGTCTCTTAAAGTCCAAAGACCAAAAACTGTCACAAATTTGTTTTCGTTCCTCTTCGCTGAAGTTCTGATGGCACTTAAATGTACAGCGTATGGCGCAATTAATGGGACGAGGAAAACGTTCTGGTTCTGGGTCTCCAGGTTTTCGTCGTTTAGTTTTTTTCTTAGGCTTTGTATCCGTTAAATTTCCCGTTTCTGGATCGAGAAATTGTTGTGGCTTTTGTGGTTTTTCCACACTCTTTTCAGCCAATTTACTTTCCTCTTCCTTTATGATGTCCCGCAGAGGACGTACAATTCTTTCTGGTTGTAGCTCATATCCCTCGATGGCTTCTTTGATTTCTCGATTCGAAATTCCCAAAGTGCCTTCGAAAAATTTACGACAAACTTTTGTTAAATCATCATTTTTGACATTGTCGTTATCTTTGTCCTTTTCTGCTTCCTGTGCCTCTTTAATAGTGTCATTTTCACCAATTTTATAGTATTTTAGAAAGTAACAACAATTATTTCCTCTTTTTTTATTACGTATTCGCGTCAATACTGGTTTTCGTATGTGTCCACGTATGAAATTGACTTTATCTTCTTTGCTTAGTTGCCAATAGTAGTCGAAAATGTCAATTCTTTGACGCTTAGTATATTTTGTGGTACATTTGTGTTTGCAGGTCTCTAGGCAGTTGTGTAAACGTGGAGTTTTTTTCTTTTTCTTGCGCGTTTTACTACTTGACATTCGGGTTAATAATATAAGAGGCTCATCATCGTCGTCGCGGTCTTCATCTTCATCCTCCTCTTCCGAGAGTTTTATATCATCTAAATCTTGTTTATACGTACAGTCAAATTCTTCTTCATCTTCTTCTTCTTCGGTGGCATCATATTTTTCCACACAAAAATCTTTATCGACATCGGAATCGAAGTAAACTTCTGCTTCCTCTTCATCTTCTACATCCGGTTCAAATTTATCTTCATTCAATTCACATTTAATCTCTATCTGAGGTGTGAAGAGCGGATCATTTGGATCAGTATTTTCAATTTTTTCTTGATCATCGCTCTCATTCAAATTGAATTCCTTTTTCACTCTAATACTTTGTTGCACGTGTGTCTTTTTTAAACTAATTCCACTTTTTCTGCTTTTTGAAATTGTCTTTTTCTCAACGCCTTTTTTTGTTGATTTTTTTCTTCGTGTTGGTTTTTGCTTTTTAACAATCTTAGGTGGGTTATCCTCGAGATAAAGAACATTAGGTTTTAAGAGTGGTTGGCTGTGGTTGGCTGCAAACATATGGCAAAAAGCACATTATCAAAATTCGGAGATATTAATTGACTAATTGCTTTTTTATTATTTTGTGTGTGTGTGTTTAAAGTGTTTTTTAAGAACCAGTAAAATAGTGTTGTTAAAATTTTGAGAAACAAAGTTAATAATTTCTAACTGTTGTTGACCATAAACAATTAGTTAAAAGTGCGCCACAAACTTAAATTATATCTTTTTAGTTCTTTGCCTAAGAACACTTTAGTACTTTTTAGAAATTATTTATTACAATAGTTTTTATTAACAATTCTGTACAGATGATTTGCATAGTTTCCCTTAAATCTTTAAGAATAGTATAAGGCAAATAAATAGAGTTTAGTAGTTTTGTACAAATAGAGATTCTTTAAAATCTTTAAGAACGGTTTTATCCAAATAAAAATTGTGTTTTCGTTAAGTTTTATTTTACTAAAAATATATTGAATATTACACAAATTACATATTTTCAGAATCATGAGAAAATGTTTCATAGAGAGCAGGATTTAAGTATGATTTAACCACGTTAATTGATGATGTTGATGGATTTACGACTAGTTCTAATGGCATTGACGATGTCGTATTAAGTGAATGATGTAAAGGATTTATAGAAGTATCACCCGAAACATTGGCAATGGTATTATACTGGCAGGTAGTAAAATTTTGAGTGGAATTGTAAGATCGCATATCAAGTTTATTGCCTTTGCTATCAACCCAATAGCCACCGACTTCCTCGCCCGTGTAATGTGATATATGTGGGTTTGACAGTAAAAAACCGCCAAAACCCTTTTTTGGATGAGGACTCGTTAGGAACAATAATCGAAAATCTTCGTGAAACACTTTATAGAAGATTCTGGTGGAGACATATTTTATTTGTTCGGCCAAACATTTCTTTTTATAAGCTGTATACATCTTCTTTATCGACAAATCATAATGCAGATATTTGGTTTTACTATTTTTATTTGGCAACCAATAGGGATACGAACTAATGTAATCCTTTACGACCTGTCTACGTTCCTCAGGTAATTTATTGTGCGGAGTATGAGTACCTCGTCTATCGGTACCCATGTAAGAACCTGTTGTTTTATCAGCAAATTTTATAGCATTTTCTATGAAGAAACGATTAATGCACAGAGTTTTCATTAAGAAATTTTTACAAACTCTCTTATTTTCACTATTTATACCCGATCGTAGAAAGAATTTTGTCTGAAATGTTCGAATAGTGCGATCCGTTTTACGAAGTTCAGGATTTATGTGTGATTTCACATCAGCTGTTTCTATACGTGCCAGTATGAAATCCTTACGTCTCTTAAAGTCTAACGACCAAAAACTATCACAAATTTGTTTTCGTTCTTCTTCAGTGAAATTTTGATGACACTTGAATATACAACGTATAGCACAGTTAATGGATCGTGGAAAACGTTCAGGAATCGGATCACCAGACTTGCGTTTACATTTTTTCTTGGGCTTGCTGTTCGTTAAATTTCCTGTTTCTGGATCGAGAAACTGTTGAGGCATTTTTGACTTTTCAGTTTCATTTTTAGTCAATTTATTTTCATCTTCCTTTAGGTTAATTCTCAGTGGCGGTACAATTTTTTCTCGTTGCAGTTCATAACCCTCAAGGGCTTCTTTAATAACTGGATTTGGAATACCAAGAGTGCCATCGAAAAATTTACGACACACTTTCGTTAAATCATCGTAATCTTTACTATTGTCATTATTTGCACTAAACTTTCCTGTTACTTCTGCCTCTTTAAGTGTGTGAATTTCGCCCATTTGATAGGACTTTAGGAAATAACAACAATTATTGCCAGTCTTTTGATTGCGTATTCTTGCTATAACTGGTTTTCGTATATGTTTGCGTATGAAATTGATTTTATCTTCTTTGACTAGTTGCCAGTAGTATTCAAACATTTCAATTCTTTGTTGCTTAGTGTATTTAGTTGTACATTTGTGTTTGCAGGTCTCCAAACAATTATATAAACGTGGAGTTCTTTTCTTTTTTACATACTTTTTACTGGCCGACTTTTGGGTTAATAATATCAGAGGCTCATCATCATCCTTATCATCTTCATGCTCTTTATAAGCTCCTTCATATTCCGAATCATCAGAAGTATGCAATTCTCGTTCATTCATAAAATTATATTCTTCTTCATCATCTTCCTCGGTGGTTTCATATTTGTCAACACAAAAATCTTTATCGTTATCGGAATCAAAATAAATGTCTGCACTATCTTCATCTTTAACATCGGGATCGTTTTTGTCTTCACTCACTTCACACTTGACCTTTACTGGTGGCATAAAGAGAGGATCATTAGGATCGATATTTTCGGCTTTCTCCTCCTCAACACCATTATTTAAAATAGATTCTGTTTTGACTTCCATGTTGTGTTGTACGTGCTTACTTTTCAGTCTATTTCTTATTTTTGAAATGGAATTTTTAATAATGCTTTTTTTGTTTGAAATTTTCCTTCTAGTTGACTTTCGTTGCTTAACAATCTTGGGTGGTTTGTCTTCAAGAAAGAGAACATTAGGTTCTAAAAGCGGTTGACTGTGGTTGGCTGCAAGCATATGGCAAAAAGCACATTATCAAATTTCCGAGATATTAATTGGCTTATTGCTTTTTTGCATTTATTATTTCTTTAAAGCAATAGTGGAAAATAGTTGATTTTTAACTAATAATTGGTCATGTAAAAATACCCCAAAAGTAGGCAATTTTTATTACTTTTTAAAAATCAAGGTTACGTCGGACATTGTAAGTTGTGTTTTATAAAATAATCACATTATTAAATTTGTAAATAGTTTTCAAAACACAGCACTAAATCAAATGAAAAGATTGGAAGCATTCTAAGATATTAGAAGATTTTTTCTTCAAGATTTAGCCTTAAAATTCCCCGAGAACTCCATTAGACTTAATAACATACACTGATTGTTTTCATTTATGCTTAAATAATTATATTCTATTTTATTTAAATTACAACTTAAGCCTAGAAAATTAAATATTATCAGAATTTTGAGCAAATTTTTCATAAAGAGCTGGATTTAAGTACGATTTAGCTACATCCATAGCTGACGAAGATGCTGACGGATTTTCTGCTAGTGTCAGTGGCATAAAAGGCGCCGAATTAGCTACGTTTAATGCATGATGGGCAAAAGTGTCAGGTGTATATGGATTTTGCGGCAAAGTCGTAGCTTCCGAAACATTCTCAAAAGAATTATATTGACAAGTGTTTAAAATTTGAGCTGTATTGCTTGCTTGTATATCAAGTTTGTTTCCTTTGCTATCGATCCAATAGCCACCTGTTTCTTCGCCTGTATATTTTGAAATGTGAGAATTTGACACTGAAAACCAGCCAGAACCCTTTGTGGGATGTGGATTTGATAAGAATAATAAACGAAAATCTTCGTTAAATACTTTATAATAGAGTTGGTGGCAGACATGTTTTTTTTGTTCAGCCAAACATTTCTGTTTGTAGGCCGCATACATCTTTTTTATGGACAAGCTGTGATGTAGATATTTAATTTTACTATTCTTATTTGGCAACCAACAGGGATACGAACTAATGTTGTCCTTTACGGCCTGTATACGTTCGTCGGATACTTTATTATAGGGCGGGTGGGTACCTCGTCTATCGGTACCCATATAAGAGCCGGTTGTTTTATCGGCAAATTCGATGGCATTTTCTATAAACCAACGATCAATAGATAGTGTATTCAACATGAAATGTTTACAGACTCTTTTATTTTCATTTTTTATTCCAGATCCTAGGTAAAATTTGGACTGATAGGCGCGAGTAGGACGATCAGTTTTACGAAATTCTGGCGTAGTGGCTGATTTAACATCTGCTGTTTCTATGTGTGCCAGCACGTAGTCCTTGCGTCGCTTGTATTCCAAGGACCAGAAACGATCACAAATTTGTTTTCGTTCTTCTTCACTGAAATTCTGATGACATTTAAATTTACAGCGTATTGCACAGTTTATGGGCTTTGGAAAACGTTTCACTTGTGGTTGTGGTTCACCTTTTTTACGTCGCTTGCTGCTTTTTTTAGGTTTAGAATCTGTTAAATTACCAGTTTCTGGATCGAGGAATTGTTGAGGTTTTTGTGTTTTATTTGGCAATTTATCAGTTAATTTAGTTTTATCTTCATTTGTGCTATTTTTTACGGGAAGAACAATTCTTTCTGGTTGTAGTTCATAGCCCTCTATGGCTTCGTTGATATCACGATGGGTAATACCTAAAGTACCTACGAAAAATTTACGACACACTTTTGTTAAATCATCAGAGTCACATTTAATGTTTGAATCTTGTCCAATTTTATAGTATTTCAAAAAATAACAACAATTATTGCGGCGTTTTCTTTTTCGTATTAGTTGTATTACCGGTTTACGAATATGCTTGCGGATGAACTCCACTTTATCGTCTTTGTTCAATTGTGAATAATAATCAAAAATGTCTATTCTTTGCCGTTTGTCATACTTTGTTACACATTTGTGTTTGCAAGTCTCGATACAATTGTATAAATAAGGTGTATTTTTCTTCAACTTCTTTTTAGTTGTAGTATGACCATCGCCTTTGGCGAATTCGTCTTCTTCTTCTTCGGTAACATCATTTTCCGAGTCACTAATATGTTGTCTCCATTTCCCTTTAAATTCGTATTCCTCTTCTTCATCATCCTCGTCATCATCTTCCTCATATTCATCTACACAATAATCTTTGTCGGCATTTGAATCTATGCATTCTTCGGATTCATCATCATCGTCTTCTGCATTATATTCAAGTATTTCCTCAACCGTTTCATATTTTAACTCTAATTGTGGTGTTAGGAGGGGATCATTAGGATCAATTTTATCAATTTTCGTTTGTTCGACATTATTAAATTCCTTTTTAACTTCAACATTGAGTTGAGAAACGTCAGTCTTTTTTTGACTGGCTACACATTTTCTTGTTTTTGAAATAGTCTTTTTCTCAACTCCTTTTTTGGTTGCTTTTATGTCTCTTTTTAACTTTTGATCTTTAACGATCATTCTTGGCTTATCTTCGAGAATAAGAATATTGGGTTCAAAAATCCGTTGGCTGCTGTCAGCTGCAAGCATATGGCAAAAAGCACATTATCAAAATTCGGAGATATAAATTGGATATTTACATTTCTGTCTTTGCATCTTAGACTGATATTATTCACAAATTGAATTATTTTATTCAAAATATTAGCATTTTAAATATTTCATATAAACAATATAAAATGAACGTTTTACACCATTAATTTATTTTAGAGGAATTATTTTACTAAATACCCTCCTTAATAAACATATAATAAAACACATGTTTGTCTAATTACAGATTAAAAATATTCTTATTTAGAGTAGAGTAAACTATAAAGAAACAAAGATATTTTTGTAATTGATTCCATTATTTCTAGAAAAGTACTTTTAAAGCATTTAGTTTCTTTAAAAATTATTCATATCCCAGTTAAAAATCTCTTCATTCAAAAAAAAATTTTTTTTCATCCAAATTTTGGTTTTGAAGATAATCTTTTGAATTACATTTAAACAAAAAAATCAAATATCGAATTTAAATAGCACATTTAGATTTATTTAAAAACAATTAGGATTATAGTATTTTAAACATGTTAATTGGATCGTGAAGTATATTTCCATAAAGAGCAGGATTTAAATCAGATCTAACCACTGCAAGTGATTGTGATTGATTTGCTGTTGTATTAAGTGGCATTAATGATGTAGGATTGACGACATTTAATGTATGAAGCGATGCGTTAGATCCGGAGGCAAATGGATTAGCTACCACAGATGAATTTGGCGGAATATTATCGTCTAAACTGTGTTGGCTTTTTAAGCTCTGTGCAGGATTAATTGATCGTAAGTCCAGCTTATTGCCTTTACTATCAATCCAACAACCACCAGGTTCTTCACCTGTATAATGTGATATATTAGGATTTCCTTTTTGTAGGGCACATCCCTTTTTGGGATGTGGATTCGCTAAGAATAATAAATTAAAATTATCATGGAATGCAGTGTAATAATTGAAGGAAGAAAGAAATTTAATTTTTTCTGCCAAACATTTTTCCTTGTAATCGTCATACATTTTCTTTATGCTCAGGGAATGATGGAGGTATTTGGTTTTTGTTTTTTTGTTTGGTATCCAATAGGGATAAGAATCGATATGATCCAATAAAAATTGTTTACGTGCTTCGGTTTTTTTATTGGGAGTATAACCACCGCGTCTATCGCTGCCTGTATAACACCCAGTTGTTTTGTCAGCAAACTCGACAGCATTATCGATGAAAGAACCAGTGATACAGAGAGTTTTGGTAAAGAAATGTCTACAAACTCTTATGTTTTCTCCACGCATACCACCAGTACGCAGAAAGAAACGCCTTTGCTGTGTACGTGGCGGTCGATTAGATGTACGGAAATCTGGAGCCGTTTGGGTTTCAACGTCCTTAATTTCTATATTGGCCAAAACAAAATCTTTGCGTCTCTTATAGTCCATAGACCAGAAAAGGTCACAAATTTGTTTTCGTTTTTCCTCGGTGAATTTCGTGTGACATTTGTGTATGCAGCGCACATCACAATTAATAGGTTTCGGAAAGTGCTCTGGTAATGGATCTCCCGGTTTACGTCGAATACGTTTCTTTTTTTCCTGTTTATCTTTAGGAACATTCTGTTCTGTAAGGTTTGTTGATTTGTTTGAGTTGGGTTCCACAGTAATTAAGTTGCCGGTTTCTGGATCTAAAATTTGTTGGGGTTCTTGGCATTTCTCTTTTTCTTTATCTTTAGGTTTCCTTTGACTAAGTAGCATTAATTCCTTTTCGATTTCCAATACGGTCCCATCATTGGCCTTTTTTATAAAATGATTTGTGGTGCAAAGGGTAGCTTCAAAGAATTTACGGCAAACTCTTATAAGTTCTTTACAATCTTCCGGTGTAGTTTCATCGCTGCCAATTTTATATGTCTTGAGGTAATAATAGCAGTTATTTGTACGAATTTTGTTTACTTTCACTCGCTTCGTGCGTGTCAATCGTCTGGCTCTAATATGTTTTCGTATAAAGACCACTCTATCTTCTTTATTTAGATGCCAATAGTAATCACAAATATCCTTGCGCTGTTCCTCAGTAAATTTTTCCGTACAATGTTGCTTACATATTTCTCGACATACAACGCTACGAGGTATTTTGACTTTTTCGTCATCAAATTCTTGTATTATCTTACGTGATCTGCCTCTACGCCGTGAAAGCACAATCAAAGGTTCGTCTTCATCATCTTCATTTTCATTGTACTCTTCACAATCATAACTGTCACTTTTTTCGGGTTTATAATTATAATCTTGATCGCCATCGTTATCAGAATCTTCCTGTTCATCAGCTCCAAAATCACATTCGATGCTGTCGTTTTGATTCTCTTCATCCAGTTCACATTTTATTTCCAATTTTGCCGTGTACAAGGGATCATTTGGATCGTTTTCCATTTTTTTGTCCTGATCCTCAAATATACACAATTCTTTTTTGATAATATAATCTTGTTTTACTTTAGATGTTCTCTTTTTTGTAGGGAACTTCTGTTTGATTTTGCTGATAGTTTTTCTAGTGGGTTTTTTATTAGTTGGCTTTCTTTTAGTTTTAACAATTTTTGGCGGCTTCTCGTCCAGATACAGAATGTTAGGTTCTAATACAGTCAAGTTGTTGGCTGCAAGCATATGGCAAAAAGCACATTATCAAAATTCGGAGATATGAATTGGCTATTTGCAAAATTTTCTTTGCATGTTAGACTGATATTATTATTACACACTTATTTTATTTATTTATAAATTAAAAACAATTAACTTCAGATTAATCTTTGAGAAATATTTTGTCATTTACGTGTCGTCAACTATCAATTAGTGAATTCAAAGCTTAACTATTCGTATGACCTAATGTTTGACCACAATAATTTCCATTTATATCGATTCAAGAAGTTTTCTACAATCATAACCCTCCCTCTCTCTGTTTCCCTCGATTTATTTATAATTCAATTGTTTTAATTATTTACTAAATGTATTTAAAATTTATTTTAAAGCCCTTAAAACTAAAGCATTTTAAACATGTTAATTGAATCTTGAATTAGATTTCCATAGAGTGCAGGATTCAATTCTGATCTAACCACTGCAAGTGATTGTGATTGATATGCAGTTGGATTAGGGTGCATTAACGAAGTCGAACTTTGGAGATTCAATGCCTGATGAGGATGCACTGAAAATGTATTCTCCGATGAATCTTCAGAGGAATTGCTTTGGCGATTTAAGCTTTGTGCAGGATCAATTGATCGCAAGTCCAACTTATTGCCTTTACTGTCAATCCAACATCCTCCAGGTTCTTCACCTGTGTAATGAGATATAGTAGGATTTCCTTTTTGTAAAGCACATCCTTTTCTGGGACGTGGATTCGCCAGGAATAATAAATTAAAATTGTCATGAAATGCAGTGTAATAGTAGAAAGTGGAGACGTATTGTATTTTTTCTGCCAAACATTTTTCCTTGTAGTCGTCATACATTTTCTTAATGCTGAGGGAATGATGGAGGTATTTGGTTTTTGTTTTCTTGTTTGGTATCCAGTAGGCATACGAATTGATATGATTCAATACGCGCTGTTTACGTGCCTCGGTTTTTTCATTAGGAGTATGTCCACCGCGTCTATCAGCACCTGTGTAACAGCCGGTTGTTTTATCAGCAAATTTTACAGCGTTATCGATGAAATTACTATTGATACATAAAGTTCTAATATAGAAATGTTTACAAACTCTCAGATTTTCTCCACGCATGCCTCCAGAGCGCAAAAAGTAACGCCTTTGCTGGGTCCGGGGTGGTCGATAAGATGTACGAAAATCTGGTGTTGTTGGGTTTTCTACATCCTTCACTTCTATAGCGGCCAGAACAAAGTCTTTGCGTCTTTTATAGTCCATAGACCAGAAAAGATCACAAATTTGCTTTCGTTCTTCTTCGGTGAATTTTGTATGACATTTGTGTATGCAACGTACAACGCAATTTATTGACTTCGGAAAGTGCTCGGGTTTTGGATCTCCCGGTTTGCGTCTTATGTGTTTTTTCTTTTCTTGAGAAACATTCTGTGCTTTGAGTTTAGTGGCTACAGTTAAATTGCCCGTTTCGGGATCTAAAATTTGTTGGGGTTCTCGGGGTTTTTCTTTTTCCAAAGCCTTCTTCTGGCTAAGCAATAATAATTCCTTTTCTATTTCCAATACCGCGGCATCATTGACCATTTTAATAAAATTGCTGGTAGTACATAAGGTGGCTTTAAAGAATTTTGGACAAACTGTAATAAGATCCTTAGAGTCCTCCGACGTTGCTTCTTCGTTGCCAATTTTATAAGCTTTGAGGTAATAACGCAAGTTGTTGGCACGAATTTCATTCTCTTTAACACGCTTCGTGCGTGTCAAACATCTCGCTTTAACATGTTTTCGTATAAAGTTCAATCTATCGTCTTCGTTTAAACTCCAATAATAGTCACAAATATTCTTTCGCTGTTCCTCGGTAAATTTCTCCGTACAATTTTGTTTACATAATCCTCCACATACAACCCTGCGAGGAACTTTGATATCTTCGTTACCCAATTTCTTACGGTATTTGCCCCTACGTCGTGAAAGTACAATCAACGGTTCATCTTCGCTCTCACTTTCATTGCTATCGTCACAATCATCTTTACATTTTTCCATTTTACTTTCAAACATGTCCTGTTCATAATTGTAGTCTTTATCATTATCATAATTTTCCTGTTCATCGGTTTCACATTCGTATTGGATACTGTCATATTTTTCAGATTTTATTTCCATTTTTGTTGTATACAAGGGATCATTTGGATCATTATTCTCCACTATTTTGTCCTGTTCATCAAATACAGACAATTCATTTTTGATAATATAATCTTGTTTTATTTTAGTTGATCTTTTTTTTGAAGTTAATGGAAGTTTTTGTTTAGTTTTGCTTGTAGCCTTTCTCAGAGATTTTTTATTTGTAACTTTTCTTTTAGTTTTACAAATTCTTGGCGGCTTATCCTCCAGATACAGAATGTTTGGTTCTAATAAAGTCAAGTTGTTGGCTGCAAGCATATGGCAAAAAGACCAATATCAAAATCTCGAAGATATATAAATTTGTTTTTTTTTTTTTGCTGAACATTTAAAACTTTTGCTTTTTACTAAAACAAAAAACATTGAATTACATTTCTTCATCAATATTTCAAATTATTTCAACAATTTTAAATTTTTACAACTTTTATAAAAATCAGTTTCAATCCAAAGTATTAATTTAAAAGTAGTTTTTATAACAGTAATCATAATTTATTAAAATATATTAAGAGAATTTGAAAAACATTTTAAAATTTATTGAAAATCAACTTAACTTAAAAAAAACTTAAAACATTGTTAACATGTTTATGGAATCTTGTGTTAAATTTGTATTAAAATCCGATCTAACTACCGTAACTGGTAATGTTTGATTGACTGTTGAATTAAAAGACATTAAAGAATCAGGATTAATAACATTTTGTCTACCATGGGATGCAAAAGTTTTAGGGTTATATGGATTAGATAACGATGTATTTTCAGAAATATTCAAACGTAAAAACCTTTCACTAGTATTTAAACTTTGCGCGGGATCAATTCTTCGTATATCAAGCTTATTGCCTTTGCTATCAATCCAACATCCTCCAGGTTCTTCACCTGTATAATGCGATATATTTGGGTTCCCTTTTTGTGAAGCGCTTCCCTTTTTAGGATGTGGATACGCTAAGAATAATAAATTGAAATTGTCATGAAATGTTTTATAGTAGAAGCAAGTGGAGACATAATCTTTGTTCTCTGCCACACGTTGGTCTTTGTAGGCATCATACATTTTCTTTATAGTCAACGAATGATGCAGATATCTCGTTTTTGTTTTTTTATTTGGTATCCAAAGAGGATACGATGCAATTTGATCCAATACGGTCTGTTTACATGCATCCGATTTTTTGTTATGAGGAATTTGAACACCGCGCCTATCAGTGCCTATGTAATAACCCGTTGTTTTATCAGCAAACTGTATAGCGTTTTCGATAAAATGACTAGATATACACAGAGTTTTGGTATAAAAATCTTTACAAACTCTGAAGTTTTCGCCACGCTTGCCTCCAGAACGCATAAAGTAATGTATTTGATAAGTACGGGGCGGTCGATTTGTCTTACGAAAGTCTGGTGTTGTTTGAGCCACTATGTCTTTAACTTCTATACAGGCCAAAACGAAGTCTTTGCGCCTTTTGAAGTCCAAAGACCAGAAAAAGTCGCAAATTTCTTTTCGTTCTTCCTCAGTGAAGTTTGTATGACATTTAAATATACAGCGCTCGGCACATTTGATAGGCTTTGGAATATGTTCGGGCTTGACAACTTCTGGTTTTCGACGTTTGCGTGTCTTTTTTTCTTTTGTATCTAGAGATGAATTATCAGGTTTTGCTCTAGGTTTGAAAGTGATTAAGTTACCAGTTTCTGGATCTAAAATTTGCTGAGGTTCTTGGCATTTCTCCTTTTCTTTTTCCTTATCTAACTTTATTTGTGCCAGCTGCTGTAATTCTTTTTCTATTTCTAATACAATACCATTATTGGCATT
This sequence comes from Lucilia sericata, assembly GCF_015586225.1. Lineage (NCBI taxonomy): Eukaryota > Metazoa > Arthropoda > Insecta > Diptera > Calliphoridae > Lucilia > Lucilia sericata. The sequence continues at coordinate 156,802 of NW_023994660.1, read as the reverse complement.
TTTAATAAATTTACTAGTCGTGCAAAGAGTGGCTTCAAAGAATTTACGACATACTCGTATTAGATCAGTGCAGTCTTCTGGAGTAGATTCAAGACTGCCAATTTGATAAGGCTTAAGATAACAACAACAGTTGTTGGCCCGACTTCTATTGGGTGTGATACGTTGCTTACTTGTCAAACGCCTGGCTTTTATATGTTTTCTTATAAAAGCCACTCTACCCTCTTCGTTTAAATTCCAATAATAATCACAAATATTTATGCGCTCCTGCTCGGTAAACTTCTCGTTGCAATTTAACCTACATATTGCTCTACATACAACGCTGCGAGGAGCCTTAATATTTTCTTCATCTCGCATTTTCTTACGAGGTCTGCCCTTACGTCGTGCAAGGATAATTAAAGGTTCATCATCATCTTTCTCATCATCATCATCTTTCTCATCTTCATCACTGCTTTCCAATTTATTATCAATGATGTCATGTTCATAATTATAATCTTCATCATCACCATTATCATAATCTTCCACTGTATCGGTTCCACAGTCGTATTCGATGCGCTGAATTTGATTCTCATCTTCCAACTCGGATTTTATTTCCACTTTTGCTGCTGAGTATAAGGGATCATTTGGATCATTTTCCATTTGTTCTTGTTGTTTGTTATAAATACACAATTCCTTTTTAATAACATAATCCTGTTTTATTTTAGTTGAACGTTTTCTTAAAGTTTTTCGTTTGCTGGATTTTTTAATTCTTGTCTTATTGGAAGGTTTAACAATTTTTGGCGGTTTATCCTCCAGATATAGAATATTCGGTTCTAATACAGTCAAGTAGTTGGCTGCAAGCATATGGCAAAAAGCAGATTATCAAAATTTCGGAGTTATTTTGTATTTTATAATTTGTGTTCTTATTAACTGAAATTTTTAAAAGCAGTAAACTTTCGTTTATTTTGGTAATTTGTTAAATGTGATTGCAACTTTGTATTTTAACAAAACATAATATGAAATTGTCAATATCCATTTAATTTTCAACTAATCTTATCTATATTTTCACTATAACTCTTCCTACTACTATAAGTAATAGTTGAAAATTGTCTAGATTCTTAGGAAATAAGAAATTTTAACTCATTTGTATTATTTGTATTATTATTTAAGAAAAACCTTCTTAAAATTTATTAAATTAAAGCATTCTAAACATATTTATGGAATCTTGTGGATAATTTGCATAAAGAGCTGGATTAAAATCCGATCTAACCACTGTAAGCAATGGTGCTTGATTTCCTGTGGAATTGAGTGGCATTAGAGAAGTAGGATTGACAACATTTATTGCCTGTGATGCGACAGCACTTCCAGATGCAAAAGATGTTGCTTCCGAAACTTCTTCAGTGGAATTTTGTTGACTGATACTTAAGCTTTGTCCAAGATTAACTTCATTTACATTTAGTTTTTTCCCTTTGCTATTTATCCAAAATCCTCCAGGTTCATCGCCCGTATAATGAGATATATTGGGATTTGCCTTTTGAAGACCCCATCCTTTTCTAGGTTGTGGATTCGCTAGGAATAATAAATTGAAATTGGCATGAAAGGTATTGTAATAATATTGGTTGGAAACATAATCTGTTTTCTCCGACAAACATTTCTCTTTGTAGGCTTCATACATTTTTCTGATGTTTAAGGAATGATGTAAATATTTGGTTTTAGTTTTTTTGTTTGGTATCCAAAGAGGATAAGAATTGATGTGATCCAATACTACTTGTTTACGTTCCTCGGATATTTTATTAGGAGCCATGTGCGATCCACGCCTATCGGAGCCTGTATAACATCCTGTTGTTTTATCGGCAAATTGTATGGCATTCTCAATGAAACAACGATTGATGCATAGAGTTTTCTCATAAAAATCTTTACAAACTCTTAGGTTTTCTCCGCGCATACCGCCAGTACGCAAAAAGAAACGTGTTTGATATGTACGAGGCGGACGATTTGATTTACGAAAATCTGGTGTCGTTTGAGTTTCAATATCCTTTATTTCAATGTTGGCCAAAATGAAATCTTTTCGTCTTTTATAGTCCATAGACCAGAAGAAGTCGCAAATTTGTTTGCGTTCTTGCTCTGTGAATTTTGTGTGACATTTGTATATGCAGCGTATAGCACATTTGATGGGCTTTGGAAAACGTTCGGGCAATGGATCGCCCGGTTTTCGACGTATGCGTTTCTTATTTTCCTTTTTTTCTTGAGGAGTTTGTGCTTTTGCTTTTGGTATTTTATTGGACTTTGGATCAAGTGTTATTAAATTTCCTGTCTCAGGATCTAAAATTTGTTTAGGTTCTTGGCTCTCTTGCTTGGCCTTTTCCTTAGACAATTTGATTTGTCGCAGCAAAAGTAAATCTTTCTCGATTTCCAACACTGTACCATCATTGGCTTTTTTAATAAAATGACTTGTGGTGCAAAGAGTGGCCTCGAAGAATTTACGACAAACTCGTATAAGATCAGCACTGTTTTCCGGAGGAGTTTCTTCACAGCCAGGTTTGTATGTTTTGAGATAATAACAACAATTGTTGCCACGAATTCGATTGGCGTTTACACGTTTCATGCGGGTCAAACGTCTGGCTCTTATATGTTTTCTTATAAAGCCCAATCTATCATCTTTATTTAGACTCCAATAATAATCACAAATATCCTTTCGCTGTTCCTCGGTAAATTTCTCTGTACAGTGTTGCTTACATATTTCACGACACTCTACCTTGCGTGGAGTTTTAATTTTATCATCATCCAGCTCTCGCATTTTCTTCCCAGGCTTGCGCTGACTTCGCGTAAGCATAATTAAGGGTTCGTCTTCTATATCTTCATCCTCATCAATATCATTGTCATCATACTCTTCATCGCTTATGTCCGATTTACTTTCATTTACATCATGTTCATAGTTATAATCCTGCTCATCGTCTTCATCATAATCGTCATCAACTTCACGCAATTCAGTTTCACAGTCGTATGCAATGCTTACATTTCGATTCTCGTCATCCTGTTCACTTTTTATTTCAAGATTTGAAGTAAACAATGGATCGTTTGGGTCAATTTTTTCAATTGGACACAATTCTTCTTTAACAACTTTATCTTGGTTTATTTTAGTTGATCGTTTTCGTGAAGTCAATGCGGGTTTTTGTTTGAAATTCTTTTTGCCTTTAGCCTTTTTAGCGGATCTTTTATATTTTGTTTTTATCCTTGTTTTAACAATTTTTGGTGGTTTCTCGTCCAGATATAAAGTGTTTGGTTCTATTACAGTTATGTTGTTGGCTGCAAGCATATGGCAAAAAGCACATTATCAAAATTTCGGAGAAATTTTATATTTGCAATTACATACATGTTTTTTTTTTTGTTTTAATTATAAACTTTAAGAGATTTTAATAAATTCTTTTACTTTCCCCCATTTAACACCCGTTGCATAGAACAACATAACGTATAATTTTCGCACTTTAATAATTTTTCATTTTAAATAAATAAAACTAATTTAAGTTTAAACCTTATATCTCCTTATATTTACAACTACATTTTATATATCCAAGAGCTTTAAATGACTTAGACGTCAAAAATACAAATGTGTACATAAATTAAAATTTAAAATCATTCTTTTTACCTTTCTCAGACTCCAAATGTCTATATAAATAACTAATTATTTTTTTTTTTATTTTACAAAAAAGCATCTTAAAATTTATTAAACACGAAATTAAACTAAAACATTCTAAACATGTTTATAGGATCTTGAGTAAAATTTGCATACAGAGCCGGATTTAAATCTGGTCTTACTACTGCAAGTGAGGAAGCTTGATTTACTGTTGATTTAAGGGGTACGAACGGAGCGGGATTTAGAACATTTACTACATTATGAGCATCAGTACTTCCCGATGCAAAAGTAGTATTTTGCGAAATATCTTCAGAAGTATTATGTTGAATAGAATCTAAGGGTTTTGCTGGATTAATTGATCGTAAATCGAGTTTATTGCCTTTGCTATCAACCCAACATCCACCAGGTTCTTCACCTGTGTAATGTGATATATTGGGATTAGCTTTGAGAAAACCACCACCCTTTTTAGGATGTGGATTCGCTAGGAACAATAGATGAGGAGAATGGATATGGAACGTTTTGTAATAGTAATGCAAATTGACAAACTCTTTATTTTCGGCAATACACTTTTCTTTGTAGTCTTCGTGCATTTTCTTTATGGTCAATGAATAATGTAGATATTTGGTTTTGGATTTTTTGTTTGGTATCCAGAATGGGTATGAGTCGATGTGTTCCAATACGGGTTTTCTGCGTGCTTCGGATACTTTATTGCAAAACATGTGAGCACCGCGTCTGTCGCTACCTGTGTAATAGCCAGTTGTTTTATCCGCAAACTCTATGGCATTCTTAATAAAATAACGATTAATACACAAGGTTTTGGCATAAAAGTCTTTGCACACCCTCAAGTTTTCACCCCGCATGCCACCAGAACGCATATAAAAACGCGTTTGATACGAACGAGGCGGGCGATCTGTTTTACGGAAATCAGGAGTCGTTTGAGTTTCAATATCTTTGATTTCCATATTGGCTAAAATGAAATCTTTACGTCTTTTATAATCCATAGACCAGAAAAAGTCGCAAATTTGTTTTCGTTCTACCTCTGTAAACTTCGTGTGACATTTGTGTATGCAGCGCAAAGCGCATTTGATCGGTTTTGGAAAATGTTCAGGCTCTGGATCTCCGGGTTTACGCCGCTGGCGTTTATTTTCAGTTTTATTTTCGGAAGAAGTTTTTTCTTTAGGTTTTTGGGCTTTATTTGTTTTTGAATCCAGAGTAATTAAATTGCCTGTTTCTGGATCTAAAATTTGTTGAGGTTCTTTGTTCTCCTCTTTTTCTTTTTTTCTAGCTGCCCACATTTGATTGAGTAGATGTAAATCTTTTTCAATTTCCATTACGGTTCCATCATTAGCCTTTTTAATAAAATGATTTGTGGTGCATAGAGTGGCCTCAAAGAATTTACGACAAACACGTATAAAACCAGCACTGCTTTCCGGAGCAGTATCTTCACAGCCAATTTTATATGTCTTGAGATAATAAACACAGTTGTTGCCACGAATTCTATTCGCGTTTACCCGTATCATTCGGGTCAAACGCCTGGCTCTTATATGTTTTCGTATAAAGACCAATCTATCATCTTTGTTTAGATTCCAATAATAATCACAAATATCCTTTCGCTCTTGATCGGTAAATTTTTCTGTACATCGTTGTTTACATATTTCTCGACACACAACGTCGCGTGGAGCTTTGATTTTTTCATCATCCGGTTCTGGTAGTTTCTTACGAGGTCTACCTTTACGACGAGCAAGCACAATCAAAGGTTCATCTTCATTCTCGTCATTGTCATCGTAATCATCATCATCCTCATCTTCCTCCTCCTCATCATCATCATCATCATCATCACTTCGCCATTTATTCCCAAGCGCTTTATCTTCATATTTATAATCTTGATCTTGATCGTCATCATTATCAAAATCATCTTGTTCCTCGGCATCACAATTAAATTCGATGGTCTCATTTTGATTTCCATCGCCCAGTTCACATTTTATTTCCAATTTTGCAGTATACAAAGGATCATCTGGATCATTATTTTCCATTTTATCTTCCTGTTCTTCATATCCACAAAATTCTTTTTTAATAACATTGTCTTGATTATTTTTTCCTGATCGTTTTCTGGGATTTGTGGAATGTTTTTGTTTGGTTTTCACTTTGCTTGAATGCTTTTTTTTAGGGGATTTTCTACTTGTTTTTTGTTTCTTTGTTTTAACAATTTTTGGCGGCTTCTCATCCAGATATAGTATATTCGGTTCTAATACAGTCATGTTGTTGGCTGCAAGCATATGGCAAAAAGCACATTATCAAAATTTCGGAGATATTTATAATTGCAAATAGTTTTGATCTTTTTATTTTGTTTTTTTTTATGATTTAATAATTTATTGCAATAAAAACTAATTAGTTTGTATATTTTTCTTTTGTATAATTATTACAAATTTTTTGTTCTTATTAATTGAATTCCTTTCTTTCCCTTAATTCTTATTAATTAATCACTTCACCTCACTTTGATTAATTTTTATTACTTTTTATAATAAGTTTCATACATTGGGAAAATGTGTGTTTTTTTTTTTTTTAATTTTTAAATTGATTTTAAAATTTAAGAGAAATTTTAGATTCAATTTGTATCATGTTATTCTATTTAGAGCTAGTTTTATAGTTCACACATAAGGGAAAATATTATATTTAGGTTTGAAAATTTCATACAAATTTCAAAACTTAAGCGAAACTTCCCTTAGTGAGACTTGTAAAACGCAGCCTTAACATTTTTGTTAATACAAAGATAATGAGTTATAACAAGCATTTTTTAAATAATGTAGAAATCTATCACGAAAATCAGATTATCCGCAAATAATATCTAATTAACTTATTTGTTTTAACAAAAATAATTACCGCAAATAATAACCGTTTTAATGTTTTCATTAAATATTTATTTAAACAAGTCTTATGGAGCAGAAAATATTTCAAACTTCATAAAATAAAAAATTGTGAATGTGTTTTTGTTTATAATCGTTCTTTAAGAAAAATAACTATATTACCAAAGTAGAGAAACCATATCAACTTGGCAATTCTTTACTCTTACTCTTTACTTTTTAAATTTGTTAGTCTTGTAATTTTGTTAACTGAATTAACGAATTAAAGAATTTTCAATATGTATAATATGATTTAATAAAACGTGTTTGAAAACTCGAATTTAAGTTTAGATTTTTTAACCTTAAATGCTTTATAAACATTTAACATAAACTTAATACGTTAACAGCGAATAAGTTTAAAGGCAGTTGAATAGGACTTCGATTCAGATGACCAATAATTGTAATAAGTATCTTAATCATAAATTAATATATAAAATCTGGAAAATATACATTAAAGCCATTTTAAAATTTGAGCAATATTAATGCATAAGATCTCGATAGGAAACAATTATTTACGCATATGTATTTAAATACATTTGCAATTAAAAAATGTACAACAACCTACAAGTTATACATACTAGTACATATGAATTATGCGTTATGAAGCCACACTAAATCAATGGCTTAAAAGAAGCAAAGCAACTACTATAGCAAAACGTAAAAGCATTAAAAAATATGATATAAAATTATATTTCAAGGAAACATTTTCTTCTTTCAATTTTTAAATCATCATTCCCCACTTTATCAATAAACTAAATAGATAGGTGTTTTGTCATTTTAACTAGAACCAATATCAAAACAAAGTTTTTCCCTAATGCTAGACTTAAGTACAAATTTTCAACATACCTTCCATATCTAATTCAACTTCGGACTCTTCAGATTCTGCTTCCATTTCGGGAATTTCTTCTTCATCTACCTCGGCTTCAGCAGAAGCAGTTGTAGGTTTATTTTCAGATTTCACATCACCACCAAAGGGACATTTACTAAATCATGGAAACAAACAAAAAACAAATAAGATAAATTTTAAAATCAATTTCTCATCACACAAACACACACCCATTAACCACTGTATTGTTAATCGTCTGTAAAACATTGATACCATGTAACAAACAAGTTTTTTCGAATATAAGATAATAATGCCAATCGATTTCTGTATAAAGTGGACGATGATTGGCATTATTATCGCATGTGCGAAAATATATATTAGTTAGGTGGTGTCTATATTTTACCATTGATATGTATTAATGTGCGTGTGTATGTGTACATACGCAGTGCATTTTATGTCTACTAGAACAGAAACTTACGCTCCGGCCGGCATTTGGAATGTGCCCTCGGGCACTTTACCACCCAATTGTTCAATAAGTTTTTTTAAGAAATCCAATTGTGGTAGATTCAAAATAGCAGGATTTGCTGCAACAAATTCCACAAAAGATTTTAATTTGGCCAAATCCTCTAGATTAAATGGGGCAGCCATGTTGATTTTTTTCTGTATTTGTTTTTACGATTTCAGTAGGAAATTGCTTTTGGAATTCCTCGTGTTTTTTATTTTTCTTTCAAAGAAAAACACTTTTTACTGACACTTTTCAATATTAATTTAATTAAAATTTACAAAGTTCCAATTTATGACAAATTAATTGAAAAAATTTAAGAGTCTTCTGATTTTTGTTCTAATGATTTTTTCCACAAAGTATTGATCTCACAGACCTGTGCCGACTAACATTAACAAGAGCGACGGCTTACTCTAAAAATGTCGGCGGCGGCTTAGAATCGATTTAAGCCGGCTAAATTTTTAGCTGCCTTTTTAATTTTGAACGATATTTTAAATAAAAACCATATCCGAATTTTAAAAATCAGGATATTCGAAATTGTTATCCATTCGGGATTTAATACAACAATAAAAAAGCAATATTCTGCTATGTTAAATGAGGGTGAATTTTTATATTTTTGTCATATATTTATATAAAATTCAAAAACATAAAAATTCGTACATATCGTCGCCTAAAACGCAAACGGCCCTATCTAAGATTTTTAAAATTTTACAGGAGAAGCAAAAAACTATTTAAATTGAAAAGTTTGTTTCTATCAACGCTATTTATTTGTAGTAAATAAACAAATTGTTTAATAGTGAAACCTATCATTTGTTATGATAGCTGACAATGGCGTATAAAAAAATGGATAAATTGGACTTTTTACCTTTAATATTTAAATGTTTTTGTAGATAGGGCCTTTTGTTTTCTGTCAATAAAATCGATAATTATGGTCGGAGGAGTCCAATTTTCGGTGTGGACATTTGTTTTGATGCAATGCATTAGAATCACCAATAAAATCGATTTTGAATTTTTGGTTAGTTAGGGCCGTTTGCATTTCAGGTAACGATATGTAATTCCTTCTTTGAAAGGTCTTCGAAATCTCTCTTTTCCAAAACTTAACATCTGAAATATGTTTGAAAAATATAGGAACAATCAAGGTTTTTTAATTTAAATCGTATCTTTGATGTTTGTGGACCAATGATTGTGGTTGAATCAAGATTTCTATCCTGTAGACATTTAAAGTCTTCAGAAAATTGTTTCTAAAACAAAAGTATATTAAAGCAGTTATAAAGTAAAACTAATTTAAATACAAAATTTTATACGAACTAGGCATGCCAAACGGGAATTCCCGATTCCCGAAAATCCCGGGATTTTCGGGATTTGAAAGTACCGAAAACCGGGATTTTAAAAACTGAAATACCGGGAAATTTGGGGATTTGAAAATCCCGAATTTTTAAGTGTTTTCCGCTATTTTATACATTATAAACTATTAAATAAGAGAATTTTAAAAGTTTTTGGACTTAAGATGACTATACTAACTTACAAGCTGAAATATCAAAAATAAAAAGGGCAACAAATAGGCATAGATACTATCGGATATATAAAAATAACAAGTAAGAAATTATTGGCGGGCGAGGACGACCATATAACCCCCTGCACCAGTTATGAGAGTAAAATGTGATTTAGTTTTCATAATAAATCATTTAAGTTGATTTATACCTCGCCTCCGATATATTTTAGCAATTTATTGTTAAAAAACTATTTTCTGAAATATGCTTGGGGGAAGCCTTCACATGAGTCGATCCTCATAAAATTTGGAGGAAGAATTTACGGTTACATAAAATTTATTTATGCTGAATTTCATTACGGCACTTCTCTTTTTAAGCGAAATGAGAAGAAGCCCGATATCTTCAAAATTCATCAGGGTATTTAAGGACAGTATAAAACAAAAGCAATACTCCGAAGATACCCAATATACCTTCCCCACTAAGGTGGTATAGGGTATAAAAAGGGCAATAATCGGATATCTAATGGGTGTATTAGAATCTATAATGGAAGTCAACCTGTCAATAAGATGGCGAGATGATAATTCCCTTATTTGGGTTAGAGAACACGGCAAAAGCTGGAATTACTATGGAATTACTATTTCTCTACTGACCATTAAAAACCATATATCCGATATTCATCTCAAGACGAATGGTCTCATGAGTACATAGGTGCAGTACAGGAGCTCTATGTAGCCTCGTATGGATCCTCATTACGCATACTATCTAAATATTAGGTTTCATCAAATTGTAAATTTGGAAACCATTGTAAATTTGGATATCATGGGTATTATTTTATATTTATAAGATATAAGAAGCTTTTGCTCAAAAGTAGGTTTTTATTCTACTATTCAGTACCTGGGATGGAAAGATTTTTATTATAAGTACTTTGAATTAATTTGTTTTTCTTTTCACAAAATGCTTATTGGAAAGTAAACACCTTCTAAGTGTATTCATATTGCAATATGAAATAGAAAATGTTATTTTTGTCGGTGAATTATTAAGATTTTTTTGAATTTTTTTTATATTTTTCGGGATTTTGGAATCCCGGGATCCCGATATCGGGATTCCGGGATTTATTTAAAAATCCCGAATCCCGGGATTTCTAAATATCAGTCCCGATTGGCATCCCTAATACGAACTGATTGTGAATGATTTTAATGTAATTATAGTTAGCAGCACTTTTGTTTTCTATGTATTGCCAGTTGCAAAAAAAAAACAATGCTTGCAAACTTGGCAGCACTTTTTCCAAATGCCATCCATTTTAAAATGTCAAATTAACCGCTCAAAACAAGACAAAAAAAGCACTCAAAAGTTTGTAATTTAATTGTAATTAAAGAAAATTTCCACTTTAAATTTTTAATTATTTGAATTTAACTTATTATATTTCAGTTATTATGTCTTCCTTTAACGACACCATAAAATTACTAAAAGAAAAACTAGACGACCTTCAGCGTGATACACAATTTTGTGTCAACAACTACGATTATCATCACAAAAATAATGAATATGATATTATACAAGATCTTCATTGCATACTCAAGGATTCCCTTGTGGACGGTCAAGAATTTCTTAGTTACATGGAAAATATACACTCCTCCGTTGAAACAGCCCGCAAGAAGTGTTCTGATATTGATGTATTATTAGTTGATTTAGGAGTTGACATTGAGATATCCGAAGAAGCAGATAATTATCCTACGGGTAGTCGTAGTTTTTATGAGGAGCAAGAAACTAGTAAAGGTAATCTTCATGTACTAGAGGATAATAAAGAAAACATATATTAGAACATGTATGTATTAAATTTATAATTTATTTGGATGAAATGTTTTGTTACTTTATACGCATCGCTTAAGTCTTGTAATACTGATGGTAACTCAAAAGGAATAGAGCTTAAAGAAACAGAAGAAAATCCAATAAGATAAATGTATTCCTTTAATTGGAAAATTGTTTCTTGGTACACATGATTACATGATCGATTTTTTTATTTTACTTAAAATAAAAAAGGTCATTTTACGAAATTTGACACAAATTACTATTTTATCCTAAGGACTAATCTATTGCAAATGGTTAAAATTGACCTATTTGTTCTCCTGGATTCGACCGGATTTTAAAGGGAGTTTTATATCCCTTCACTGTCCCTTCCATTGCTAATCGATTCGGTAAAACTTCCACTTTGAAACCAACTTAGGAATCGGCCTGTTCTTTTTAGTGTTTTGTTTCTCTTTGGGTCTTCACACACTCTACGAAGGGACCTTCTGTTGTCAGAGTGGAGTTGCACCTCTTTATGGTGCAAACCTTCACATATTCCACATATAACGGAGCCCCCCGAATAAGTCTTTTCAGACCTACTTTCAACTATTTTAAACATACATACTAGTATAACAATCTTGATGACTACGGATTTTCGTAATGGTCATTTGATTCTAGCGCCTATACAGAAATTTACATGAATGTCTACAATTCCCTTATAAACACTTGTATGGAAACATAATTTTTTGCGGATCGATTCATGTTTGCCCCAAGCCCCCTAAAGAAAGCCTTTTTTAGTTTTTCGTCAATAAATCGCTTTACTATATCGGAACTATAGTAAGGTAAAATTGTACAAAAAATCCTTTTTATGAAAAATAAATCATATTTATGAGAGTAGGGTATCCATATGGTCGGCTTTGTGTGACTATAATTTCTTGTTTTTTTTTTTTGTGTGTTTACTCATATCATAAACTTTATGCACAGAAATTTGATGTTTTTTGTGTAAAAGTTAAAAAAAAATTTATAAATAAGAATTTTAAGTAATTAAATTATATTTTTTTAATAAAAAAATTATAAAACTAAAAAAAACATGGTGAAGCTTTAGATAGGATCCAGCAAAGCCAAATTTTTCACTGTTCATTTCAGAATTTACTTTTCACAATTTTATTTTTTTTCACAAAAAAATATAAAATTTGTATACAATTTTTTTTTACTCAAAAATCAAAATTTATCTAAAATATTTTTTTCTCCAAATATTTAAATAAAGTTTTTTACTTCTTCACTAAAATATAGATTTTTAATCAAAAATCTTTTTTTATCTAGATATTTATGAACTTTTAACAAAAAGTAAATTTTTCGCTACAAAAAAACTATTTCTTAAAATTAAAACAAACCCCCGTTAAAAAGTGATCATGTTAAAACAATAAAACGACCTTCAAATGTCATCGTTTCTTGTTTTTTTTAGTAAACCTTTATTTACCAAATTCATAATTAAATATGTATATTTGTTGTACAATTTAATAACATTAAGAATTTATAACAAACATCGTTATAAAGTCAAATTACTAAATAAGTTATAAATACAAGTGAAAAGTCATACAATTTGCCAGAAACTATAAAAAACAGCTGTCGCTGTCTTAATTTATTTTTTTTTTCTTGAAATGTTTATATTTTAATTTAGGCAACAAAGTACATAACGCCGACAATGGTGGCAAATAAAATTAAAACATTTAATTAAAAATTGATGAATTACGAATTTCATGAAAATTTCCACTATATAATTGACCACTATTGTGTTTACGAAATAACAACAATTTAAAAATATTTATTGAAATAAAGCAAACAATTTAATTTCAATAACAAATATTTAATTTCATAATGAATGAAAAAAAATTCAAACAAAAATAATAAAAAAATGGGATAAAAACAAGTACATGACTAAAGAGGCATACGCAAGAAGTACAGGGAAAAAGAAGAAGCAACAGTACAAATATTAACAACATGAACCACAAACAAAAAAAAAACCCAGATACAAAAGAAAAAATACTGAAAAGAAAAAAATATTCGCAATAATCCAAAAGTTTTGCATCACTTCTTTTCGTATACTGACAGGGTGACATTGACTGGCCTCCTTACTTTACCCCCAAAACAAGAATAGAGCAACAAAAAACAAACAAGTTTACACACACCTACAGACAAATATATTAAGGTATGACTTGGCTACCTACGCGCTAGTACATTTTATTTTTATATATAAAAAAATTCCTTTAAATGTACATTATTCATACATATGTATGTACATAGAGAACATTCTCTTTGCTTGGTGTCTTAATATGGAATCATGTACATACTAGTATTTTATGTATCCACTGCCTTTGTTGTTATTGTAGACGAGCCCACTTTTAGTTTAAGTTTTTTAATCCACATACATATACTCTTTGGAACTGTGCTATACTGTTATATAGAGTATACCTAGTATACATATGCTGATGGCTCTCTTTTTTATATAAGTTTCCAACAAAGGAAGCTTTGTGTTTTATTTGAAAATTTATGATTTTTAAACTCTCTTGGAAGTGAGTAAAAAATCCTTTTTTTTTTAATTCCTTAATTTGAAAAATGTTATACAACAACCATTTAGACATGTGGAGAACTCACTCATTCAGCTTTTTTGTTCATTTTTTTTTGTACGTTGTATGGGCTTTTATGCCTGCCATACTACACTAGCATTAATGACCGCTAAAGATTCTACCAAAGAGAGCAAGTACAAAAAGGACACCGTCAAGGGCAAACGTATGCTTAGAACAACAGATGAAGAGTGTGAGAAGAAATGAAAACCGAAATATTTAAACGTGTCTATATTATAGAAAAAATAAAAATTTGTTAAGCGCGTGTTGTTTATCGATTGGTGGTGGCTTATTTAGTGAGGGCAAGGAAGTGTAAAAGTTGCGTTTAATATTTGTCTTTTTGGGTTTGGTTTGGTTATATTGTTTTACTGGGCATACGTGCCACTTTAAACATTAAACTAACCAAAAATTACTGTATTGCATGTGTTAGTTTTTATTGAAATTTGTTTTTTTTTATAATTATAGATTTTATTGATTTCAAATTTTATTATTTTTATGTGACGTATTAACCCTGGAGGCTTGCGCTGCATGGCCAGTAAGCAAAAAAAGCAGAAACGTGTAGTATTGAGCAAAAAGCGATTTACTATCAAGATAGTAAATAATTTTCGTAAGGTTATTTTTAAATTGTTCGTTAAACCATTAAACAACTACTCTACTCCCCATTTCCTAGTATTTTTTGTATTTATGACTCATAAACTTTATATTTTTTAAAATCATAGATTAATGTTTCATAAACAACTTTTACCTTTGAAAGCTAAATAATAAGTTGTTTAAATGTTTACTAATTATTTATGAAAAAGTTTCTTGCAGTTAATTTTAAGAGGAACTTATTCAAGTTAAATTTACTTAAGGCAGCATCAGTAATCGAATGCAAACTTCCGTAAATAATAAAAGAATAAAGAGATTTTAAAAGTTTTTGTTCTTCACCCGTCTTCAACTTAACTGTCAAACTAAATAATTGAAAAAACCTTATCCCTGTATATGTGGAAGGAACTATAGGCTACTTTTTATTTTAAAATTTCAAGTAGGCAAGGTGCCACGCCTACTTATTAAATAACTATTAAAAGTCATATATCTTGGAAACTAGTACAATTAGAGTCCTCAAATTTTGCACGGACAACTTTGACATCCATAAGAATATTTTCGGACAAAATGGGCGGAATGACTATAGTGGACGTGGCACCTTCCATATTAAGAAAATATCAAATCAGTATATCTCGGAAAATGTAACAGTTAGAGCCCTCAAATTTGGTCGGAGCAACATAATTCTCAATATGATTAGTTAGGATAAAAAGTGGGTGGACTAGCAGCAAGGGGCGTGGTACCTCCCATATTAATTAAATACACAAATTCGTTTATCTTAGAAACTATTAGAGTTAAAAGCTTCAAATTATTCACGAAGAACTTTAGCATTCATGTAAATATTTTGGGTAATACATTGGCGGACTACCAATGGGGGGAGCGGCACATCCCATATGAATTAAACAAAATATGTTATCTAAGAAACTAATAGAACTTTCGGACTTTCATCAGGGGGTGGCTTGGAACCTCCATATGAATTACAGTGATGTTCGATGAAATAGAGCCACCATCACGTTCAAAGTCTACACTTAAAATCTCTCCTACAACGAATAGAGTTGGAAAAACTAACTGAAATGTTTTATTTATCTGTTTTTAAAATAATAGCATTATTTTTGCAATAATTTACGCATCGCTATTCGTAATTTTAATGAAATTTTAAATTAGGCTATATAAAATGGTGTGACAAAAAATAGAGCTAGTTTGAAAAATATAAAAATTTAACAATTTGTAGACAATTTTCAAATTGAAATCGATATATAACATAAATTATTACAAAAATTATATTCATAGCAGATCAATACAAAATTTCAGTTAGTTTTTCCAACTCAATTCTTCATTGGAGTGATTTTAAGTAAAAAGAAACTTCGAAAGAAGAGGAACATCACTGTATATAGAAAAATTTGTATATCTGAGATACTGTAGAAGCTAGAATCTTAAAATTTTACATGAAGAACTTTGACATTCATTTGTGAACATTTAGAGAAAAATGGGCGGACTTTCAATGGGGGATTGGCCTCTGCCATATGAATTAAATACAATACAATATTATATACATTTTTCATAACTTACATTAAAATCTTTATTAGCGTTCGGAAAAATTGGAGAACTTGCAATAATTTGAGTGGCATCTCCCATGTGTAAGTGGGGGTTTTGCTCTTAGGGTAGCAAAGCATACCGGGTATAGCTAGTACAATATATAAATGAATCAATAATTGACATATTTTAATAAGGCGCTTACGATGAGACAATTAAATACCTGAAAAAATAATAATTAAACTAAATGATTAATGTCTAAAGTACTTATAATACAAATACATATTGACATATCAGTAGAATTACTACAAAGAACTTCTACTAGAGGTTTCACTAGAAAAAAATTACAACAAAAAAACACGTAAATACGTAGATTTCATTTCCATTGTTAGACTCGCAAAAAAAAACTAATAGTAATTATCAGTACGATAAGATTATATTGCAAAAACCAAAAAAAAAAAAACTAAAACAGATACAAAATAATTGCTATAATAAATATATATATCTAACGTATATAAATCTAGAGAGTTAATATTAAATAATAAATTTGTAATTTTCTAATGATTAGATCATATTAACTCAAGTGGAAAAGTGTCTTGTTGTTATTTGATTTAAAACGTCATCTTTGGCATAGCGTCAATATTCCTAGTTTTTATTTAAATACAATATTTAAATTTGTTATTAAATAAAAAAAACAAAAACCACAATAATAGTTTATAGTGGTTATTTCTTACTGTTTCAGTAACAAAACCAAAAAATTTAATAAAAACTAGCTAAAAAACTATGTATTTGTATCAGTATCTTTATTCAATATTATTTATTATAGTGTTTGCTTTTTTATGTAATTACTGGCTAGTTGTTGTTTTGCCACATGTTAACCCCAATTTGACTCTTTTTTTATTATTATTTGTTTGTGTTCACAATTTCATTTTAATTTTTTTTTATATTCTATTCTAGTCATTCTTTTCGAAAATTTGTTCACATTGAATAAAGGTCATATAACTTTCCATTTTAACTTTAACCGATATATAGTAGAATAACTAGAAATTGAAAGTTTTTTATTGACCAAAGGAAAACATAAGAAATATATTCAAAATAAATTATAATGTTTGTATAATTATAGTACTAGTGTCAGAGTTCATTAACTGTTATGTTTCGTACATAATTTTAATCTTGTCCAAGGACCATTTTTTGTTTGAAGATTTGTAGGAGGTTGTTGAAACCGTTTTAGACTATAGACTAGACTATAGACTAGACTATAGACTAGACTATAGACTAGACTATAGACTAGACTATAGACTAGACTATAGACTAGACTATAGACTATAGACTAGACTATAGACTAGACTATAGACTAGACTATAGACTAGACTACAGACTAGACTATAGACTAGACTATAGACTAGACTATAGACTAGACTATAGACTAGACTATAGACTAGACTATAGACTAGACTATAGACTAGACTATAGACTAGACTATAGACTAGACTATAGACTAGACTATAGACTAGACTATAGACTAGACTATAGACTAGACTATAGACTAGACTATAGACTAGACTATAGACTAGACTATAGACTAGACTATAGACTAGACTATAGACTAGACTATAGACTAGACTATAGACTAGACTATAGACTAGACTATAGACTAGACTATAGACTAGACTATAGACTAGACTATAGACTAGACTATAGACTAGACTATAGACTAGACTATAGACTAGACTATAGACTAGACTATAGACTAGACTATAGACTAGACTATAGACTAGACTATAGACTAGACTATAGACTAGACTATAGACTAGACTATAGACTAGACTATAGACTAGACTATAGACTAGACTATAGACTAGACTATAGACTAGACTATAGACTAGACTATAGACTAGACTAGACTAGACTATAGACTAGACTATAGACTAGACTATAGACTAGACTATAGACTAGACTATAGACTAGACTATAGACTAGACTATAGACTAGACTATAGACTAGACTATAGACTAGACTATAGACTAGACTATAGACTAGACTATAGACTAGACTATAGACTAGACTAAGACTAGACTATAGACTAGACTATAGACTAGACTATAGACTAGACTATAGACTAGACTATAGACTAGACTATAGACTAGACTATAGACTAGACTATAGACTAGACTATAGACTAGACTATAGACTAGACTAAGACTAGACTATAGACTAGACTATAGACTAGACTATAGACTAGACTATAGACTAGACTATAGACTAGACTATAGACTAGACTATAGACTAGACTATAGACTAGACATAGACTAGACTATAGACTAGACTATAGACTAGACTATAGACTAGACTATAGACTAGACTATAGACTAGCCTATAGACTAGACTATAGACTAGACTAAGACTAGCTATAGACTAGACTATAGACTAGACTATAGACTAGGACTATAGACTAGACTATAGACTAGGACTATAGACTAGACTATAGACTAGACTATAGACTAGACTATAGACTAGCTTATAGACTAGACTATAGACTAGACTAGACTAGACTATAGACTAGACTATAGACTAGACTATAGACTAGACTATAGACTAGACTATAGACTAGACTATAGACTAGACTATAGACTAGACTATAGACTAGACTATAGACTAGACTATAGACTAGACTATAGACTAGACTATAGACTAGACTATAGACTAGACTATAGACTAGACTATAGACTAGACTATAGACTAGACTATAGACTAGACTATAGGTTATACTATAGATTGCTATGAGTGTTTCTGCTTTTCCTTCTACACCCCTTAGATATAAATTTTTCTTAAATTTTTATTTATCCTTCTAATTTTTATATTTAAACTGTTTTCAATTTAAATGTTATCATTAAAACTGCAGATTATCTTCAAAATTTGAAACTAACGGTCACTTAAAAAATTTGTATCACTGTAACAACGAGTGACAGCACTTACGTTAATCGTACGTGATCGAATATAAAAAATTTTTATTCGTGATGTCAATTAAAAATTTGAATTTCAAATTTAACATGTACCTGAATTTCATTCACAGATTTTTTTGCAATCATCTACTTTATTGATTTTTAAGAATTAAAACAAATGATATGCAATATTTTCTTAAAACTCATTACTAATTATTTCCAATAACAAGTTGTTTACTTGAAATTTGAAATAAATAGCATTAGAATTTCTTAATTTGTGCCTAAAATAATGCCTGGCCAATTTTTAAGTGATTTTTGTTTACTTTTTTTAACACACAATTAATTACTTTTGTAATGCAAAGAATGCAGTTTTTTCGAGTTTCGATAAAAAAATCATTTTTTAAGTCGCAATTTCGCTGTCTTTATAATTTGTTGTTTCTTGTCTCATTTGATCTTTTACAGAAATGCGAAATTTGCATTTTTCTTATTTTTCGTTTCTCTTTACGTTTAAATAAAATTTAACAAATACATAAGTAAATCAATTTTGTTTTTTTTTTTCGTTATTATTATTCTTATGTACTCGGAACATTGTATATTTGTAATCAGGGTTAGGGTGTACGGATAAGATGTTATATTTTTATTATGTTTGTATAAAAAAAACTCTAAAGTTTTTAATGGTTTTCTTTATATAATTAAGCTTTTTTGTTCAATATTTTGTGATTTGAGAATTTGTTTACAACAGAGACACCCTAATTAAATAAATGCAACTGAGACTTTTACTATTTGTGGGTAAATATCTTTTTACACAAATATTGAATGCAATACGTCTGAATGTATCTAGTATGTGTATATCTATGTTTGTATATTCTCTTGTAGTAGTAATGTATTGTGTGTGTGTTATTTGTTAACTGCATAATAATACTAAATGTGCAATTTACGTTTTAACTTTTTTTCGTAGTTATTATTATTATTATTCACTGTTATTGTTGCTGTATTGCCGTTGGAACACATACATTCATCTAAAAACTATAATATTCTGGAAGTTGAAAAGAAAATAGTTCATTCATTCATTCATATATCCGTCATACATACAAAAAGAAAACATGATTATAGTAATTTGTTGTTTCAGATATTATACACATTCATACATCTAGTCCAATAAAACAAAAGCGCATGATTTTTATTTTAAAAAATACGAAAACAATCTAAGAAATTTCTTTAAAATCCAATAAGTTTTTTTTAAATTAATCTTATAAATTACTCTTAGTAGAATATTTGCAAGAGTTGCAAATGTTTTATAATTTTTTATCATATTTAATTTCAATTTGGAATTTCAATTTCTTTATTTCAATAATCTAGCCTATATAGGCCATAATCGGTTATAAATTTCTATTTACAAAGTTTTCACAGATTTGCTTGATAGTTTTTTATACGTTTAAGTCTAGCACTTACTATTATTATTTGCAATGACATAAGTCTTGCAAATTTCTTTAAGTAAAGTAAATTACAGTTGAGTATATTTTGTTGTTGTGTTCTTGTAAATCATTGGTACAGCAGGAAGTTTGACAAGTGTAGTTTATAGACAATTTTACTTCCATCCTCCTATATTTACATAAATATACAACTTCTTGCCTATGTATTGCATTTTATCTATAAGCTCTTTTTTTAGTTAAAATACTTATAGCGGCTTAAAAACACACAAAACAACAATTCGTGTTTATTTTGTTTGTTTCGTTTTCTTTCCACAGAAATAGACAATTGTTTTTCGTTTTTAAATCCAAAACAAAATGAAAATATATACATAACAACAACAAGTGCAATTGCAGCTAAAAACAAAATACTAACTTTGGTGTGTTATTTTCTCCGGTCGTCATTTAATCACGTTTTATTAAATAGTTTTGTAAAGAATTTTTCTTTAAAAACAAAAACACATTTTTTTAATTTTGTTTACAAAACAAACAACAAGTTGCTGTTTGTCTATGTAATAAACAAAAGAAAAATATATCTGTTTTTGAAATGCACCAAATAAACTACAAAATAAATATTTTATGGAGTTAGCTAAAAATCATACGTTTTCTTTAAATTTGTTTTTGTATTTAAATTAATCAGGTGTTTTTAAGTTTTTATTATTTTTTTTATTACTCATACGCAAATTTAATACCTTTTAGTACTTAATGAGATTTTTACAAAACTTTTATTAAATTCAAAAAGGGTTTAACTGTTTTTTAAAGGAATCTTATTTAAGAGCCCGTTATATAATCAACCGAAATGGTTTTCGTTATTTCATCATTAACTTTCGCAGAAACAAAAATTTAAATTTTATAAATAATTATCAAAAATTTAATTCACCTAAAAACTGAAAGGATTTCAAATTTCACAGAGGGAAAAAGGCAACGAGGAGAAAGAGAGAAACCGAGGAGGAGGGAGGGGGCGAGCGAGCGAGCGAGCGAGCGAGCGAGCGAGAGAGAGAGCGAGCGAGCGAGCGAGCGAGCGACGAGCGAGGAGCGAGCGAGCGAGCGAGCGAGCGAGGAGCGAGCGAGCAGCGAGCGAGCGAGCGAGCAGATCGAGCGAGCGAGCGAGGAGCGAAGCGAGCGAGGAGCGAAGCGAGCGAGCGAGCGAGCGAGCGAGGAGCGAGCGAGCGAGCGAGCGAGCGAGCGAGCGAGCGAGCGAGCGAGCGAGCAAGCAGCAAGCGAAGCGAGCGAGCGAGCGAGCGAGCGAGCGAGGAGCGAGCGAGCGAGCGAGCGAGAGGGAGCGAGCGAGCGAGCTAGCGAGCGAGAGCGAGCGAGCGAGCGAGCGAGCTATGAGCTAGCTATCGAGAGCTATCTATCGATCTATCTATCGAGATCTAGCTATCTATCATCTGAGCGATCGAGCTATCGATCGATCTAGCGAGCGATCGATTACGATCGAGCTATCTATCGATCGATCTATCTATCTATATATCTATCTATCGATCTATACTAATCTATCTATCTATCTATCTATCTATCTATATATATCTATCTATCTATCTATCTATCTATCTATCTATCTACCTATCTGTCTGTCTATCTAAATAGCAAAAACTAATAAATAAATGAAAAGTTCCTGCTAAATCCATCTTTTAAATTTAATGGAAATTGCACGATTGGACTAATATTTTAAGTTTTGACGTATTATATATATTAAATGTCATATTCTATCAAACAACCCCACCAGTTTCAAAATTCGAATAACTAAATTTATTGAAAATACAAAACTTATGCAAATATTGCGATTATAACTTTCTGCATAAGCTAAATATTGCTCTATTATTTTCCCCAGCTTTTCTGGTAATTTCTAATAATTTCATTAAATATGTTGTATGATATATTTCTATGATGACGATTACGCTTTATTTAGGCAAACTCGTTGTTTTGTTTATTTTCTCTTATTTTTAAAATTTTTGTTGATTTGCTGTCTGTCTAATTTCATGATCACACCAAAAAAAAAAAAAAAAACAGAAAGAAAAAAAAAGGCCGACCAACAACAAGCAATTTGACATTTTGCACTTGTTTTGTTAGTTTTATTCATTATTGGCTCTTGTTTTCATTATTATTATTTACGAATTGCAACAAAATTTTGCAACAAAAGCAGACCAAAAATACAATTTTCAATTGTACAAGCAGACTTCTACTGAAAATGCATTTACACGCGACCGACACAAAACTACTTAAAAAAATAGTTTCAAGTGCAACGTACAAAAAAAAATGTTACAAAATAAGTGTGAAGAAAAAAAAAAAAAAAAAACAATACAAATACCAAAACTAAGGTAAATTATAAAATAAATATAAATGAACAAAATTAAAATTCTATTTATTTAAAGGTAGACAGACTCGTACAGTAAATTGTTGTAAAAAGGAAATTTCTAAAACAATTTTGTCACTTATTACTAGAATTTACTGCATTTTTCTTCTTTGCTCCGATTGTTTTAACATGTAATAAAACTAGCTGACAACAGCAATAATGTATTTTGCATTTAAACAAAATTGTGTGGCATGTACTAATAAAATTTAATAAATTTAGATTTCTATCATCGCTTTGTATGTGGGTTTAAAAAAAAAATAAAAAATAAAACAGTTTTTAGTTTTTATTTTGTTTCTTTGCAAATAAAATTTATCAATTGAAATTCCTGCAAGCAAAAAAGAAGCAATCGATAAATTTTTATTATTAAATACACTGAAAGAAAATAGAAAAGGGTTGCTTTCATCCATATACTGTATGTTAATAAGTTTATAAGGATTTAGATGTTATTTTCTTAAAACTCTTTTTTTCAATTTATTTATTGTTTATATTTAATTTTATATCGATTGGTTAATTAAAAATTTGCTAAGTGTACAAATTTTTTCCATTATATTTTTTTTTGTCTCAAAACTGAAGCACAATTTGATGAAAAATTAAGATGTGTCGTAATTTATTTTTATTGTATTGTCTCTGTTTTTAATTTGTACAATTATTGTTGTATGGAAGAGAAATAGTTTTTTTCCCATAAATCATATGCATTATAACACTTTAGTTGTTGTTTTTTTATTATTTAAGTTTTAGTTTTTGTTTTTCTTGAGAATTATTCAAACTACTAGATAATTGTTGGATTTATCTCTTATATGCACATGTGCTGCATACACATACATACTAATAGTTACTTAGTGTAGAACAATTGAATGTTTATCACTTTCAAGTTGAAAGTCAATGTCAATGATTTTGTTTTATTTTGAGTTATAAATTTGTAAATACTTTATTAGACTGGTACAGTTTTTTGTTGTATTTTATGAACTAGAACTGAACTAAACTAGAACTGAACTAGAACTGAACTAGAACTGAACTAGAACTGAACTAGAACTGAACTAGAACTGAACTAGAACTGAACTAGAACTGAACTAGAACTGAACTAGAACTGAACTAGAACTGAACTAGAACTGAACTAGAACTGAACTAGAACTGAACTAGAACTGAACTAGAACTGAACTAGAACTGAACTAGAACTGAACTAGAACTGAACTAGAACTGAACTAGAACTGAACTAGAACTGAACTAGAACTGAACTAGAACTGAACTAGAACTGAACTAGAACTGAACTAGAACTGAACTAGAACTGAACTAGAACTGAACAAGAACTGAACTAGAACTGAACTAGAACTATAGAACTGAACTAGAACTGAACTAGAACTGAACTAGAACTGAACTAGAACTGAACTAGAACTGAACTAGAACTGAACTAGAACTGAACTAGAACTGAACTAGAACTGAACTAGAACTGAACTAGAACTGAACTAGAACTGAACTAGAACTGAACTAGAACTGAACTAGAACTGAACTAGAACTGAACTAGAACTGAACTAGAACTGAACTAGAACTGAACTAGAACTGAACTAGAACTGAACTAGAACTGAACTAGAACTGAACTAGAACTGAACTAGAACTGAACTAGAACTGAACTAGAACTGAACTAGAACTGAACTAGAACTGAACTAGAACTGAACTAGAACTGAACTAAAACTGAACTAGAACTGAACTAGAACTGAGCTAGAACTGAGCTAGAACTGAACTAGAACTGAACTAGAACTAGAACTGAACTAGAACTAGAACTAGAACTAGAACTGAACTAGAACTAGAACTGAACTAGAACTAGAACTAGAACTGAACTAGAACTGAACTAGAACTGAACTAGAACTGAACTAGAACTGAACTAGAACTGAACTAGAACTGAACTAGAACTGAACTAGAACTGAACTAGAACTGAACTAGAACTGAACTAGAACTGAACTAGAACTGAACTAGAACTGAACTAGAACTGAACTAGAACTGAACTAGAACTGAACTAGAACTGAACTAGAACTGAACTAGAACTAGAACTGAACTAGAACTGAACTAGAACTGAACTAGAACTGAACTAGAACTGAACTAGAACTGAACTGAAACTGAACTAGAACTGAACTAGAACTGAACTAGAACTGAACTAGAACTGAACTAGAACTGAACTAGAACTGAACTAGAACTGAACTAGAACTGAACTAGAACTGAACTAGAACTGAACTAGAACTGAACTAGAACTGAACTAGAACTGAACTAGAACTGAACTGAACTAGAACTGAACTAGAACTAAACTAGAACTAGAACTGAACTACAACCAAATTTTACAACTTTTGTACAAATTAGTTTAAAATAGCTGTTAAATTTCGATGACGATTACAACTAATCATTTAGATTATTTTTTATAAAGAATCATAATAATTACAAAGAATCTAAAAGCAATCCCGATTAATTGAAATTACAGAAAAGAATCAGAAGTAATCAAAAAAGGTCCGATTACTTTCAAGGATTACTGTTGATTCTTTTTTCTTTGATCGAGTTAGCCTAAATTATGATAATTTGTTCAATATTTTGCAAAATAATTGTAAATGTTTTAAAATATTGTTTTCGACTTAGGTTTTTTAATAATCAGATCCCTGCTTCATCACCAGTTAGTAATGAACCACTCTAATATAAACATTTTTAGGAAATCAAATATCGATTAAATAAATGTCTTAATAGTGTTTAGAAAGCAGGAACTGGTTTTAATTAACATATTCCTTTTTATAGATGTTATTTAAGGCGTTGTCATTTTTATAAATTGAAAGAAAAAAAAAATAAACTTCTTAACTAATTTAATTTTTAAAAATTTATATTCAAAGATTGAAAACATGGTAATATTATAGTGATAGGTTCTTTAATATAAAGTTTTTCCCCTTCCTATAATTGGTAGTTTAACCAATGAAGGTTTATATTAATATTTTGTTTATTTTTCTAACCTTATTTCCTAAATATATGTATGTACGTATATATATATATATGTATGTATATACGAAAATATTGAAAAATTATTTTCAAATGTTAGTCTTGTTTTTCGATACACTTGATTTTGTGCCAATATTATTTAAAAATTTTAGCAAAAAACAAAAATATCAATTGTTCATTATTTTCAAGGTACTAATGAAGTGTTTTCGATATATAATTATTTAAACAATGATATTTGGAAATTTTGCCTTTTTTATTTCAAATAAGATGCGTAATTTATCTCTAGGGGAAAGGAGACTTACAGAAACAAGTCCCGTGACTCGATCCTTGAGAGAAACCTGTTTCTATTTCAAGTCGTAAAGGGGAAATTCAAAATTTTCTGTATAATACAAAATTTTTAAACAGTCGCATATCTGTTTCTCTTTGCAAAATGACTAATTTTAAAAGTTTGTTTTACGTTCTTAATTTCTTCAAATATTTATTTATATATAAAATATTATGGGTTTTTAATTGCAATATGTTTTTGTATTCATTTAACTTTTTATATTAAATAAATTTTCTTATAATTAAAGAGATATGTTTTTTTTTTTTGTTAATAAAACCCCTTTTTATTGTTATTTTTTTGCAAAATGTTTTCCGTTTTTTGACTTTTTTGTTTGTTTTGAAAATAAAACGAAATTAGATTAAAAAACACACAACATACAAATTCCATGGGTCACCAAACACAAAAAACGCCAAAACAAATATATGTGGGCGATTGTTGATAAATTTTCATTTTTTATGACGAAAATTATTATTATTATTTTATTCCCAATAAATGCTTCACAAACAACTATTATATATAAAATATTAAAACAATGAAAAATGATTTATTTATAAGCAGTTTTGTATGATGCAAAACAGTTTGAAATTAATTAAAAATTTACGTATGAATTTTTAAAATGTACATATATTTTTTTCAAAGAATAAAATGTTTAAGATCGCCTTTTAATGTATAAATATTTGTTTAGATTGATTTTTATTCAGACTACATTCTGAAAATGTTTCTTTTGGAAGGATTGGTTTTAAAATTAGATTTCGAATCAGTTTCGTAACAAGAACTAGAACTGAACTAGAACGTACGTATGAATTTTTAAATTGTATATTTTTTTAAAAGAATAAAACGTTCACTCTCGCTATTTAATGTATAAATATTAGTTTTGATTGATTTTTATTCAGACATTTCTATTGGAAAGGATTCTCATATTTCTATTGGAAAGGATTGTTTTTAAAATTAGGTTTTGGATCAGTATCGTAACATGACCAAAGTAGAACTGAACTAGAACTGAACTAGAACTGAACTAGAACTGAACTAGAACTGAACTAGAACTGAACTAGAACTGAACTAGAACTGAACTAGAACTGAACTAGAACTGAACTAGAACTGAACTAGAAGAACTAGAACTGAACTAGAACTGAACTAGAACTGAACTAGAACTGAACTAGAACTGAACTAGAACTGAACTAGAACTGAACTAGAACTGAACTAGAACTGAACTAGAACTGAACTAGAACTGAACTAGAACTGAACTAGAACTGAACTAGAACTGAACTAGAACTGAACTAGAACTGAACTAGAACTGAACTAGAACTGAACTAGAACTGAACTAGAACTGAACTAGAACTGAACTAGAACTGAACTAGAACTGAACTAGAACTGAACTAGAACTGAACTAGAACTGAACTAGAACTGAACTAGAACTGAACTAGAACTGAACTAGAACTGAACTAGAACTGAACTAGAACTGAACTAGAACTGAACTAGAACTGAACTAGAACTGAACTAGAACTGAACTAGAACTGAACTAGAACTGAACTAGAACTGAACTAGAACTGAACTAGAACTGAACTAGCAACTGCACTAGATAACCTGGACAGAACGGAAACTAGAACTGAACTAGAACTGAACTGAATGAACTAAACTGAAAACTAGAACTGAACTAGAACTGAACTAGAACTGAACATAGAACTGAACTAGAAACTGAAACTCAGAACTGAACCTAGAACTGAACTAGAACTGAACTAGAACTGAACTAGAACTGAACTAGAACTGGAACTAGAACTGAACTAGAACTGAACTAGAACTGAACTAGAACTCGAAACTAGAACTGAACTAGAACCTGAAACTAGAACTGAACTAGAACTGAACGAGAACTGAACTAGAACTGAACTAGAACTGAACTAGAACTGAACTGAAATGAACTATGAACTACGAACTAGAACTGAACTAGACTGAACTGGACTGAACTAGACTGAAACTAGAAACTGAACTAGAAATGAACTAGAACTGAACGAGAACTGAACTAGAACTGAACTAGAACTGAACTAAGAACTGAACTAGAACTGAATCTAGAACTGAACATAGAACGGAACTAGAACTGAACTAGAACTGAACTAGAACTGAACTAGAACTGAACTAGAACTGAACTAGAACTGAACTAGAACTGAACTAGAACTGAACTAGAACTGAACTAGAACTGAACTAGAACTGAACTAGAACTGAACTGGAACTGAACTAGAACTGAACTAAAACTGAACTAGAACTGAACTAGAACTGAACTAGAACTGAACTAGAACTGAACTAGAACTGAACTAGAACTGAACTAGAACTGAACTAGAACTGAAACTAGAACTGAACTAGAACTGAACTAGAACTGAACTAGAACTGAACTAGAACTGAACTAGAACGAACTTGAACTAAACTGAACTAGAACTGAACTAGAACTGAACTAGAACTGAACTAGAACTGAACTAGAACTGAACTAGAACTGAACTAGAACTGAACTAGAAACTGAACTAGAACTGAACTAGAACTGAACTAGAACTGAACTAGAACTGAACTAGAACTGAACTAGAACTGAACTAGAACTGAACTAGAACTGAACTAGAACTGAACTAGAACTGAACTAGAACTGAACTAGAACTGAACTAGAACTGAACTAGAACTGAACTAGAACTGAACTAGAACTGAACTAGAACTGAACTAGAACTGAACTAGAACTGAACTAGAACTGAACTAGAACTGAACTAGAACTGAACTAGAACTGAACTAGAACTGAACTAGAACTGAACTAGAACTGAACTAGAACTGAACTAGAACTAACTAGAACTGAACTAGAAACTGAACTAGAACTGAACTAGAACTGAACTAGAACTGAACTAGAACTGAACTAGAACTGAACGAGAACTGAACTAGAACTGAACTAGAACTGAACTAGAACGGATGAACTGAACTAGAACTGAACTAGAACTGAACTAGAACTGAACTAGAGAACTGAACTAGAACTGAACTAGAACTGAACTAGAACTGAACTAGAACTGAACTAGAACTGAACTAGAACTGAACTAGAACTGAACTAGAACTGAACTAGAAACTGAACTAGAACTGAACTAGAACTGAACTAGAACTGAACTAGAACTGAACTAGAACTGAACTAGAACTGAACTAGAACTGAAACTAGAACTGAACTAGAACTGAACTAGAACTGAACTAGAACTGAACTAGAACTGAACTAGAACTAGAACTGAACTGAACTGAACTGAACTGAACTGAACAGAACTGATCTAGAACTGAACTAGAACTGAACTAGAACAGAACTGAACTAGAACTGAACTAGAACTGAACTAGAACTGAACTAGAACTGAACTAGAACTGAACTAGAACTGAACTAGAACTGAACTAGAACTGATCTAGAACTGAACTAGAACTGAACTAGAACTGAACTAGAACTGAACTAGAACTGAACTAGAACTGAACTAGAACTGAACTAGAACTGAACTAGAACTGAACTAGAACTGAACTAGAACTGAACTAGAACTGAACTAGAACTGAACTAGAACTGAACTAGAACTGAACTAGAACTGAACTAGAACTGAACTAGAATTGAACTAGAACTGAACTAGAACTGAACTAGAACTGAACAAGAACTGAACTAGAACTGAACTAGAACTGAACTAGAATTGAACTAGAACTGAACTAGAACTGAACTAGAACGAAACTAGAACTGAACTAGAACTGTACTAGAACTGAACTAGAACTGAATAGAACTAGAACTGCACGGCTTTCTGCAAAACTTCATTGTCAAATGTCGCCTACATTTTGTTCTTTCTATCAGTGCATTCTTAAGACACATGAATAAAGTAAATTTATCTTTCTCGTCATCAATTCCTTTCACATTTGGACGTATAAATATTTTCCACTTATTTGCATGGCCAGACATATGATTAACGGTAATACATTCTTATACACATTAAGAAAAAAATCATTTTTTTGTTCTCAAAAATACATTTCATTTTCATCTACTGATCGCAAAAAAGTAACAATTTGAAACATTTTTTGCACAATTTTGCAAATATTCCCTCATAATTTTAACATCTAAACTAAAAACCAATTAATGTTTTTATTATATTTCAATTATTTGACTCCAACGATCATATTCAATTGAATTTGATTTTGTAAATTGTCATGTTTATCACAAAAGAGGCGCAGAAAAGTTTGACATGTTAAACAAATAGAAATTGATGGTCAATATTGTTGGGCTGTTAAGATTTCTATTTATTCTGGAACCCAGGTCGTCGCCTGTTCATAACATGTGTTTTTTTTTTACATTAAAATTAAATCAAAAACACTTTATTATAAAAATTTCATATTTTTGAACGGAGAAAGGAGCAGAAAAGAGGAATTCTATAAAGTAATAGATTTTCTTCAAAGACTTGCAACAAAAACTGATGCAACTGAACAAAGTAGAAATTTATTTAAAATATAATGCACTGTTGGGTCTGCTTGCCAAGTTAGATGGATCATAAATTTCAATTTGATTTTATATTTTTATGAGAACAAATTGAAAAACTGAATTGGTATTGTAAATGTAAAGAATTGAATTGCATTTTAAGTGGATAAATAATAAAGTGTTAAATAAAACAAGTTGTTCTCTGATGTAAGAAACAAATTTTAAATGTTTGATACAATAAAACTTTGCAGTTTTATTTTTATTCTTAATAGCTTTTCATATGAAATTTATAACACATTATTAAGGTTTTGATTACATTTAATAACGATTTGTAATCTTTACGCAAAACTTTGAAAGGAAGTTGTAGTTTATTTATAAACATTTGTCTGATTTAAGTCTGTGTCAGTGTAACAACAGCTGTCAGACGGTTTAATTTCGGTAGTCAAATTAAAATACCAAATACTGTCAATTTAACAGTTGTTATGATTTGATACGTCAACGTTGCAGACCAATTAATATTAACCTTAAAAGAGGACAGTACACAGTGTTAGATTTTCAATTTAAATTTTTCAAAAATCGAATGAATGCTGCCACATAATGCTTATTATCTTTTACTACATTACAATACTGATTTCCAAGGAAGTAGTTTTCCACTTTAAAAACTCCAAAATAAATTAAATAATTAAAAAAATGTTAATTAGCAGTAGAAGCATATAATACAGGCTTAAAATAGAAATAAAATTTATTCAAAACCTTATATGTATGTCTGCCGACCACAAAGAGAAGAGATACAAATTAAAAATTTCTTTGAATAATTTCAGTTTCATTTGAATTTTGCTTCGAAAAAAAACCAGTTGAGCTGTTTAAGTAATATTAATATTAATTTTTAAAATATTCATATTGGTTTTGTGTAAATCCCACTACATAGTTATGTATAATTTAGAATTTATTTCTTATTTAAATTTCCAATCTATACTTATACTTGTCTCAGTAACTGTAATACAGCCATCAAGTCAGTCATCAAGTTTTTATTGTTTTCATAGGCACGAGGTTTTACAGATCACGTTTTTTTTACACCACTGTAAGCTGAATATGTATTAATTTATTTTATAATTGTAGTCACTTAAATTAAAATAAATATATAAATATAAATCATTTTAATATATGTAGCTAATAAAACAATTTGTTTTCAATTTATTATAAGTGTACAAATAACCGTTGAAAAAAAGTACCACATTAAGTTAAAAATAAAAAAAAAAAATAAATTCATATAACAATAAAATTGTTTTGGGAATCAAAGAGCGTCAACAATCAGATTATCATGTTTAAAATAACTTTTTATTGAGTCGTTATTGTCGCATATGATACAATTTTTATTTTTTTTTTTTATAAAATGAAAATTTAGGGGATTTTCCAGGGCAATTATTTATTTGAATTGTATTATTTGTTTATTTTTCGAATATTTGCAATTTTTTTCTATATAAAGTTCTGTTTTGTATTGTTAAAACCGCTGATGAGTTGATTAAAAGTAATTAAATCTAAATAATTATGAATAATTTAGGTATTGAATTAAAATAATACTTTATGTAGAAATATTTTTAATGGGCTCAATGAGGGAACTACACATGTCCTTGAAATGACATTAAAAAAGTCACATTGTGTTGAAGATAAATTTCTTATTTATATATTCTAGAGGTTTAACTATCTTTAAGCCTCTTAACTTATAGAATAAGGCTTATAGAATATATGGGCTGTGGATTTATCTGTCTATAATCTGGACAATAAACCTGTCCATATTCTAAACTATATTCTATAGTCTTGACTACGGACTGGCCTATAGTCTTGACTATAGACAGTTCTATAGTCTTGACTATAGACAGTTCTATAGTCTTGACTATAGACAGTTCTATAGTCTTGACTATAGACAGGTCTATAGTCTTGACTATAGACAGGTCTATAGTCTTGACTACAGACTAGTCTATAGTCTTGATTACAGACTAATCCTGACTACAGACTAGTCTATAGTCTTGACTACAGACTAGTCTATAGTCTTGACTACAGACTAGTCTATAGTCTTGACTACAGACTAGTCTATAGTCTTGACTACAGACTAGCCTATAGTCCTGACTACAGACTAGCCCATAGTATTAACTACAGACTAGTCTAGAGTTTTGACAACAGACTAGCCTATAGTCTTGACTAGAAACTAGTCTATAGTCTTGACTACAGACTGGTCTATAGTCTTGACTTCTTGATTACAGACTAGTCTAGTCTTGACTAAAGTCTGGTCTATAGTCTTGCCTACATACTGGTCTATAGTCTTTTCTACTGATTAGCCTATAGTCTTGCCTACAGACTAGTCTATAATCTTGATTGGACTATTGTCTTGACTATAGACTAGTCTATAGTTTTGACTGCAGACTTATTTATAGATTTGACTACAGAGTAGTCTATAAACAAGTCTGTAGTCGTGACTACAGACATGACTATAGATTTAAGTTTTGACTTCATTGTCTTAACTACAGATTTGACTATAGTCTTGATTACAGACTTATCTATAGTCCGATCTGTACTAATGACTGTAGTTCTGTCTATACTATAAACTATCCATATTAGTTAGTTAGTTAGTTAGTTAGTTTGAAAGGAGGATGTACATATATATACATCAAATCCGAAGAAATACACCTAGGCCTCTATCGGGCCTGTTGTGCGCTTCTTAACCAGTGCCTCAGGTGGGAATCGAACCCACCACCTCCGGTCTACCAGACTAGAACACTAACCACTAACCCACCGGAGGCCACTATCCATAGTAAGGAAAGAAATTCTTGACTTTAATAACTTAGAGATACATATTTGTCGTCAATCGTTCACAGTAAATACGTAAATGAATAATTCTTATAAATTATTGACAAGTATTTATAAAAGAAGATTTAAATACATCTTTAATACATTCAACTTCAACCACAAAATATCTTATAAATATTCTGAATTTTACTTGTAGTCGTAAAATATAAAAACCAGAGACATTTCAAATAGTTGTAGATACTTTAATTTTAGACGGGTTGTTGGTAAAATGAATGATTTTCGATAAAGTATTAGTGTTATTGACGTAAAACCTACATACCAAGTCCAGCATGTATTAATTTAGATTTGCTAAAACTATATGTTTAAATAAAAGCGGTTTCATTGAAAATTAAAACACGTTTAAATGAAGACTAGTTAAAAAATTTGTGTTTCTTATGTTTTTATTTAAATTAATTTTTATTTCTTTTTTTCATTCGTTTATTTTACTAAGTTTTTAACGTTTGTCCATTTTGTTTAAAGATTATATTTATTTTCATTGTATACATACTATTTTTAATGCAAATTTTGTTTAAACATGCATAGTTTAAATATAAATTATTGAAATTATGTTTAAGGTTTAAATACTCTTTATAAAACTCTTTTTGGAAAAGAGATTTTAGTCATTAAAGAGAAGTGATGAAAACAGAAAAAAAAATAGAAGGAAAGAGTGTGTGAGTAAGAGAGTAAGGCTAAACTGTTATGTTTAATAAGATGTTAAATTTTTAACAATTCTTTAAATTTGACTGATATTGTTTTAATGATAACCAAAGAAATAGAGTAAAAATGTTAAAGTAGGAGTTAAGAGAGCATTTCATCCTCTTATAGTTTCCGTTTCTTGCGATTTCTTCAATAATGTAAACATTTGTTTTTTTTTGTAGTTTTTTTTTTTCAAATAAATATTTTTCTTTATTTTAGTATTTATTCAAAATAGTTATTTATTTAGTTTTTTATTTTGTTTTAAATATAAATGTGCATTTCAACAATTAGTTTTTGTATGATTTTCTTCAATAATTCGTTTTTTTAAGTGGCTGCATTTATTTAATTTTCTTTTACGAGATTTTTATGTCATTGAGTTTTGTTTAAGGATATAATTTTTCTAAAAAGCTTTAGCTTTATAATTTTTGTTTGTTAAATTAATTTAAACTTAGTTGGTAAATGATTTAAGCTTTTTGTTATTTAATTAAATATTCAACTAATTGCCACTTTATAAATTACACAACATTTAACAAAATTTTGTTTAAATAGTTTTTGTTTCTTTTGTTTATACTCAATTGAAATAAATGTTTGCGTTTTTTATATTTAGTATTTCGTTTTCTTGGAAAAAATAACAATAAAAAAATTAAGGCCAATTAATAAAACTAATAATAAAAAATGATATAATTTATTTGTGTAGTTTGGGGTTTTTTCTTTGTTTACAAATAATTTAAAGCCAATATAGTTTTTAGATCTAAAAGTCTAAAAATAACAAAAAATAATATTTTTTTTTTTATTTAAACTAAATTAAAATCTAAATACTACTAAGAAATAAAATATAATGTTAAAAAATATTGTATAATGTAATTCAAAAAATATATCAACTTTATGGGTTGTACTTAAAAAAATAATAATAATAATAAAAACAATATTTTCTTGTAAAAAAATGAAAATAATAAAAATGATCTTGTTTGCAGATTTTTATAAAATTTCATTTCATTAGAGAAAAAGAATGCGCTTAGTTTTTTTGTTTAATTAATTTAATTTAAGTTTTCTTTATCTGATAAAATTCATGTCTTTTTGAGCTTTTCTTTTGTTTTCTATGAAATAAGTACCAATTTTTTGAAAACAAAAGCTTCTTTCATAAAAATCAATACCAAATTAATACGCCATAAATTATCACTACTGTAAAGAGTATGACTCAGAAAAAGATATATAAAAGAAGAAGAA
This sequence comes from Lucilia sericata, assembly GCF_015586225.1. Lineage (NCBI taxonomy): Eukaryota > Metazoa > Arthropoda > Insecta > Diptera > Calliphoridae > Lucilia > Lucilia sericata. The sequence goes on along the minus strand of NW_023994660.1, from coordinate 121,680 downwards.
GAAGAAGAATTAACGAAAGAGAGAGATAGCTAGAGAATTTTATATAAATATTAACAGGAATTGAAAGAGAGTTCTTAGCATAATTACTCTATAAATTAGAAATTAAATTCGTTAAACATAACCGTTATTTTGCATGCCTTGCTCTCGCTCTCCTTGTTGAAGGAATAATTCCGAAGAGAGAGTAAGAGTTTTTAGAGGGTGAGAGTTTAAAAATGACAAATTAAATTCGTTAACTCTTTTTGTTTTCGTAATTGTTCAACTGTATTTTTGTAGGGATCTAAATGGCCACTTTATCTATTTATCCCTATTGTTTTTAATGTTTTAATGCGCGTAGGCTTAATTACAAAAAGGTACTAACTACAATTTTCGTTTAACATTTTAATAATTTACAATTTGTGTATGAATCTGTGAGTGTTTCACCTTTTCTTGTTATTGTTTGGAATTATCACGTAATTAAGCCGTTAATTTAATTGTTTATTGTTTTCGTGGTAGTATTTTGTATATTATTAATTATTATGTTATGTTTTCTTTTGTTTTGTTTTGTTTTGATTTTCAGGTACAGTTTAATTAAATCAAAAAATAAAATAAACTTTCAACTTTTAATCGGTTATTAATGTTTGTTCTTAATAAATAATTACTCACAAATTAATGATTTTTTTTCGTTTTCTTTTGTTTTTGCTTATGTAATGTTCAAAGAACTCTCTGTTCGTGTTGTCATCATTTTATCGTTAAAAGTAAGCGCATCTTTTTTTGACAAATTTTCTTAAACTTTTTTGTTTTTGTAATTTAGTATATTATTATCTTAATACCTTGTTTTTTGTATATTATAACTCAATTGCCTTTTAGCAGATCTACTGTTTTTTCTTGGGTACATTGTCCTCCCGACAGGCCACAGCTGCTACTAGGGCAGCGCCACGACCGGAACCATCTTCTGACAACATTAAATCGAAGGAGATGCCTGGTTTCACCAACTGTGAGATTTTCTCCACCATCAATTGATGGAACTTGGGATGGAAACGATAGACACTGCCGTCCACACCGACTGTCACCTGAGGTTCGTTCATTTTGTTGATGAGCGTGGCAATGCCACAGGAAACCAAATGGGCAGCTCTCTTGGAAACACATTCACAGATATAACGAACATTGGCACAATCTTCGTCGGTGGCGTCGTTGAGACCCAATTCCTCCAAGACCAAACGGCAATTGGTGAATACTCCGGGTTCGTCGGCCTCAATTTCCGATACGTATTTGGTAAAGAATTGGCCTCGGGTCATTAGAACGTCGGAATCTTGTCCTCTAAACAGAACACCAGCCTTGACCATTTTCACTATGACTAGACGCACCAGTTCACCCATATACATGCCAGAAATCATTTTCTCGAAGACTTGCTTGCCGGGGTTAATAGAATGACTGTCTACTTCTTCATCGAATTCGGTGCGCACAAAGTCGAGAGCACCGTTGTCGCCAAAGGCTCCCCATTCGGTGTTGATGAGGACATGTGATTTACCGTTTCCAGCTCCATCAAACATCTCGGCCTCTTCGACACGTTCTACGTAGCAGGCATTTGAACCAGTGCCCACGATGAGACCAATTTTGCAGTTGTGATTTTTCCACGCACATGACATCAAAGTGCCAGTGGTATCATTCAAAATAGCACACACATCAATTTGTACATCACCTCTTCTGGCAATGGCATCTTTCAGCAGTTGGACTACGTCCTCGTTGACCACACCAGCACAGTTGAAACCCTTAGTCCAGGTGACCAACAAACCCTTGGTGAGGCCCAGCTGTGTCAAGGGGAAGGAGAAAGTGAAGCCCAAAGGCAAACGCTCCTTGTAGACGTCATGCTCGTTCATGAAGTTGGCCAAACACTCGGCGATATGATCAAACAGTTGTGTGCCCGAGCCCAACATAATATGCTGGGGAATGGCGTAGATGCGAGACTCCATTTGGAAGTCATGATCCTCCTTCAGATGAATCAATAAGACTCGGAAATTTGTGCCACCAAGGTCAAGTGCCAAGAACTTGCCACGTTCGTTGCCATTGGGCAAATCTTGTACGTAGGTGACGAAACACTTGACATTCGCCTTCTGGTGAGTCTCCTTGGCCAAACCTTTTTTAACCTCATGGAGGATACGATAAGTTAGCTCGTTAATCTGCTCGTCCGTGAGTATCAATTGCTGACATAACTCGTGCACCATCTTGCGTTTTTCCGCGACACTTGCATTGGCATACGGTGCTGTCGTTGGTGGCGTATTTGTGGTTTTGTGGTTCAATATCGATGCAATATTGTCGCCCTCTGCCAAGACGGAGGCGGTCGACATGAACGATTGCATAGCAGCATCACCGGCCGCACCAGATCTGTCTGTTTCGTCCAACGATTTGCTGCAGTGGCAAGACAATGTCGTCTGCGATGAGCCATTGGTTTGTGAGAATTTCTGGCAATTCATACTGTTGTTGTTATTGTTCACGGTGCCATTGATGAGTGTCTGCTGGCAGCAGGAATGAACCGACGAGGGGGATGAGAGTGGTGATGTTGCGGTGGGGCAGGATGATGTCGACGTCTGTTTATTGCACACTAAATTGCTGCAACAGCCATTTGAAGATGTAGACGTTGTTGCCGTTTTCAAACAGCATTCTTTATTTATAGATGCATTTTGCATGGCCACATTTAAATCTTTATCCATTTTGTTTCTTAATTTATTTCTATTTGCGATTTTTCTTTAGATTTTTATTTTTTTGTTTCTTTTTGCTTTAAGTTTGTGTTTTTGTTTTATTTGAATAGTTGTTTTTTGTTTAAACTTATTATTTGCTTTGTCTCGCACAGCACAGCACAATTCAAATTGTTGCCGTTTTTTCCGCTTTCAAATTTGGTATCGACCGTTTCGTTTAAATGCTTACAACGGAATCAATTCCACACAAACTCTGTTTAAGGTTTCTTGCTGCGTTTTCGTGTATTGCTCTGTATAGATCTCTCGACGACGACCAGACCACTTTAACCAGTCCACACTCGTAGCAGTAGTTAATAATCAATCGGCTTTTAAAATGGAAAAATATACTTTATTTATTTAATTGTTTTTTTTTTTTCTCCAAAAAAACGTTTTCTGTACGTTGCTCAGTTGAGTTGTTGTAGCCGTTGTAGTTGTTTGGTGTATGACGACTGCTCGGGTTCAGAGCTTCTGTATGACTTGACTTTGTTGTACTTTTGAAGGAACCTTGAAGGTCAAAATTGACAATTTATTAGTAAAATACTGGAAAGTTGTTTTTTATTTCTTTCTGTTTCGTTATATTATATGGAAATGAAATAATGAATATGTTTGTATGAGTATGTCTGTGAATAAGTATAAGTATAGAGGAGAGTAGTAGTATAGAGTAAATATTAAGTATACGCTATATGGTTATGAATTTTACAAGAGAGCTTTTTACACAAGATGTAACAGGGAGAGGAAGACAAGTGATTTACACTAGCTAGTATGAGATGGAATAGAATTGTGTTGCCAGTAGTTTTTTTGTAAGGATTTTGAAAAAAGGATATATTTGTTAATGAAGTTTCATTTATGGCAAATAAAGAGACAATTTTAATACAAATATGTAATTTTTTACTTTTCTTCTAGGAATTATTTAGATTAACAGTAAACTTTACATTTACCGTTAAAATTCAAAATTTAAGTGGCATCACTACTAAATGACATACGTACTCTCTCAGTCTTTTTATATAAATTGATTCCAATATCGGACTAAACAAATTTCATTTTACACTGGAAACTTACACGTTTGCCTGAACGTACTGGTGAGTACTCATGTATATATTTTTTTTAACGAGTACATATTTTGTATGTACGTCTTACGGCATGAATGTATGTATATATTTCCAGACTTTAATTATAATAAAAATAGATGTGGATGGTTGTAAAATGTGTGTGCATGTGGTGTTTGTAACAGTTTATAGGAATTTATTATATATTTGTATATACTAACCTGCCTTCTATTTATTTATAAATCGTATGACTGTATAACAGTTTGCGGTTGTATTTATGAATTGAGTTTTTCAGTTGTTTTTGTAGCTGGAATGTATTCTACGAATATTTTTCTGGTTTTTCCTTTCTTAGATGATGTTTTGTTGTTCTCTTTTAAAAAGGGGGGTGTGTTGCAATTTTTATATACAAACACACTGACACGTATTAAAGTTGTTTGAATAATGAAAAACGGGGCTCGTCTCTTATTATTTTTATTTTTTTATGTATTAGACTAAGTAATATCACTACTATTTCAATAATAATAAATATTGCATTCACAAAACTATTGTATTGTATTAATTGTTCCACTATCTTACACGAGACTAAATTTAGGTGTATGATAGATAAAAATCAAATTCACTAGTTTTTTATGAGGGGTTTGTTGTACGTGCTTTAACTCACACTTTTTAGTTCTTTTAAAGTTTTTTTTTTTTGATATTCTTTTACCGTTTTGGCAGTATTTTTTCTTTCTATTGTAGGGAATTTTATCTTTTTTTTTAAACTTGTTTTCTGCAAAGCTTATTTAGTTATTCTGCTGTGTACACGTCTACTTAGTTGAATGTACCGCTTTGAACTGAAATGAAAATTAATAAAATTTAAATTTTATTATAAATTATTTGTTTATTTATTGTTTTGTATGGTATATAGACATTATTTGTGTTTTTTTCTTATTGCAAATGCATTATTTCTCTATTTCATGGAGGTATGGTTGATTTTTGTTTTGTCTACAAGGGGCCAATCAGGGGGTGTGTAGTTTTACTATAAAAGTCATGCCATATTTATGGAAATAGACAGACAATCGTTTTTTTTTTGTATTTTTTGCTATTTTCAATCGTTTTGTTTTATGTTATTAACAATTGCATTAATAATTCTTGGAAATTTTAAAATGGGTGTTGTGTTTTTATTTAAATTGTAATTTTTTTTTTTATAAATTTAAACTTTTTCTAGTAATTTAGTAAAGAAAAATAAAACACTCTTACTTTCCTGCTACTTTAAACAAATATCTTTTTGAAGATGTCATATTCTACGAATAAAGGGAATAAAGGAAAAAGAGTAGGATGTTTGCTATTTTTACACCGTAAGAAATTGTAAGGAATATTCTGCGAAACTAGTTCTATGGAAACATTAGAGAACAAATTCACTTTCTTAGGAACAGTTATAGAACTAGTTCCTTTTTTACAAACATATTTATTTGAAATTGTAAAGGAACTAATAATCTTTAGATGTAATTTAGAATCAATTTGTTGCAAAATCTATAACGGTTTTATTAGCAACCTTTCTTAGACGAAAATCTAAATTTTCTTCACATGAACTATTTGTTATGAAATATAAACAAATGTTTTTATATAAATGTTGATGTTGTTTTAAATGTTTTTATATAAATGTTGATCGATAGCAATAAGTTTTTTTCAAAATTGTTTTTCAGCCAAAAAAGTTAAAAAAAACATATTTATTGCAAATTATAAAAATTTTCTCGAATTTGCTTAAAATGTTTGCCAGATTTTTCTTTAAAATATTTTTTAGTTAAAAAAAACAATTGTTTTTAATATTTTTGAAAACAAAACCATTCACATTCAAAAAAATTGTTTTTAACATAAAACAATTTTCAAAAATATTGTTTGCAAAACAAAACAAATATCTAAATTTAAAATTTCCTTGGAAGTCTGTATATACTATTCTAAAAGATCACTTGATCACTTATATGTACATATACACATATTTGTTTTTTCACGGGGCATTGACAGACAGACCTTTAAATTGTTTTGCCATATTTTTTTTGCTAAAAAAAATTATTTGTTCAAACATCATAAATTATGTCATATTTATTTATATTTTATAGCCAAAAAATTTGACACAAATTACTTTTAAATCTTTATTATTTTGTTTTAATTATCAAGTAATTAATGAATGAAATTTCTTTATAATTTTGTTTAAAAATTAATAATCTAACTGTTTTATTTAATTTTTTTTTACTTGTTATTTTTTATTCTTTCTTTATATTTTAATTAATTGAAATATTTTTATCAAGATACTACTGTCGTGTGCTTTTAATCATTTTTTTAATATTCAAACCATTAAAAGTTCATTGAAACTTATTGAACTTTAGAATTTAATTTAATTAAGTAATTTAAATTTATATGCAAAAAAATAATAACAAAATAAAAATAACTCAAGTCAACGGCAAAGTATTATATAGAAATTACTTTAAATACAAAGCAATTTGTTATTTAAAAAGAAAAAAATTAATAAAAAGGTTAGAAATTTATTAGATTTTTGTATTTTATATAAAACTTTAATTATAATTTCAACAAGTGTTTAAAACTGTTTGAAGGAGTTGTTCTTCCAGGACTTTGGCGCGCATTTCTTTCTCTTTTATTTTTAGAATTTCGTTAAAACTATTTATAGTTTAACAAAACTTAAAAAAAGTATTTTGAAATAAATTACATTTTATTGCAAATTCTTATTCAATTCTTGAAACCTTTTACTAACTTTAATTTTCACTTTAGTTTTTCTTTAAGTGTATAACTGTAATTCTCTGATAAACATTTGGAAGGAAAGTTGTTGTTTAAAAGTTGACACATTGGAAAAGTTCTGTAAATACTTTTTAGCATTCTTCTTTTAAAAATTGTAAATATAATTAAATTTTTTAATTAAAATCTATTAATAATTTCTTTTTTCAGCACATTTTGGTAATTTCTTATCAAACAAAACTTAAACAAACAATTGTAGATTTTTTCATATAAATTTATTTCTTATCAACAAAAAATAAATTAGTTTCTTAAACGGAAATTGTTAAGACAACAAAATGTAATAAATTAAAAAAAAAAAAAAAACATTAAAATTTTTAAAAGCTACACACTACCAAATGCCGGTTGGTTTCCTTAAGTACACAACACTTTAAACAACAACAACAAAAAGCAATGAATCATGATGGATCTCGTGTCTCAAATTTAAACATTATCTGATAATTTTGAAATTATAAAAAAACAGCAGACTACAGCAGCAACAAAAAAAAAAATTAATCAGGCACGTGTATTAAATATTTGCATTAAATTCCACTCAATATTTATTTAAATTTAAAAACATTTGTTTTGAAACATGTTTTTTTTTTGTGAAAAATTTGCATTAACAACTCTATAAAACTATGTCGCGTCAATCTGAACCAACAATTTAATATAATTTCACCAGTTAAACACTTGATTGCAATCGAATGAAAAAAACTGCACTTGCAATTATTTATTAAAGATAAAATTTAAACAACACAAAATAATCTAAAAAGAGTAACAACACATTACTCACTTTTGTTTTTTCTTGTTTTTGTATAAATTTGCACTCAAAATGATTTGTTTGTTGTTCTTGTAATAATTTTAATTTAAATTCAACACAAATTTTCTTATTTAGTTCAATACTAAAGTTTTGTATTTTTACACAAAAAATTTAAATTTTATAATTTTAATTTATTTTGTATCTCTTCTCTTGTGTTTTTAACACTTCCACTATTTGCGTATGAATGTTGCTGAACACGAAACAAACATCACATTTAAGAAAAGACCTCGACTCTACCAACACCAACACATGCTCCTCTCCTATGTAAACATTTTTCGAATGTGTGTTTTTTTCCAACACACACATTTTTTTAAGAAATACTAAATGTAGGCCCCCACTTCGCCTCTCCTGCATTTAATTTTGTTGCTTTGTTTGTACTTTGACTATCGAGTGAGTGAGTGTTTCGTCATACAAACTCATTTAAAAATTCCAGCAACAAAAACATTAAGGTGCTGATGATGGTGGTGGTGATAATGTTTGTTGGTGTGACATTTATTTGATTTTTACTCTCTGTAAACAAATACACACCTCTTTTACTCTTTAGGTTTAATTTTTCTATATATGGAATGTGTGATAGATATAAAGAGTGGAATACGTTGCCATATACAAATGATTTATTTACCCCAAAAACGTGAGGGGAGTAAGATTTATTTTTGTCTTGAAACGCATATAAAGAATATACAAACATATGTATAAACTTTGTATTGATGTTTGCATAGAAATATTGGTTGAACGGTTGATGAAAAAGGATAGATAGATAGATAGATAGATAGATAGATAGATAGATAGATAGATAGATAGATAGATAGATAGATAGATAGATAGATAGATAGATAGATAGATAGATAGATAGATAGATAGATAGATAGATAGATAGATAGATAGATAGATAGATAGATAGATAGATAGATAGATAGATATATAGATAGATAGATAAATAGATAGATAGATAGATAGATAGATAGATAGATAGATAGATAGATAGATAGATAGATAGATAGATAGATAGATAGATAGATAGATAGATAGATAGATAGATAGATAGATAGATAGATTGATTGATTGATTGATTGATTGATTGATTGATTGATTGATTGATTGATAGATAGATAGATAGATAGATAGATAGATAGATAGATAGATAGATAGATAGATAGATAGATAGATAGATAGATAGATAGATAGATAGATAGATAGATAGATAGATAGATAGATAGATAGATAGATAGATAGATAGATAGATAGATAGATAGATAGATAGATAGATAGATAGATAGATAGATAGATAGATAGATAGATAGATAGATAGATAGATAGATAGATAGATAGATAGATAGATAGATAGATAGATAGATAGATAGATAGATAGATAGATAGATAGATAGATAGATAGATAGATATATAGATAGATAATAGATAGATAGATAGATAGATAGATAGATAGATAGATAGATAGATAGATAGATAGATAGATAGATAGATAGATAGATATATAGATAGATAAATAGATAGATAGATAGATAGATAGATAGATAGATAGATAGATAGATAGATAGATAGATAGATAGATAGATAGATAGATAGATAGATAGATAGATAGATAGATAGATAGATAGATAGATAGATAGATAGATAGATAGATAGATAGATAGATAGATAGATAGATAGATAGCTATTCCTTTCATCATTATGTATCATTTTCCATACAATTATGGATATTTTCTTTATATTCACTGGGAATAACTTGCTATTCACCCATGTGGCTATTTATTCGCTTAGTATATTCCAAAGTTTATCATTTCGTTGGTTCAACTCGTACTCTTTGTAAACATTCTTATGTGATTTCCATGACTACAAACATACAACAAAACAAATAATCCCCCTTTACCTATGCTGCTCTTTACCCATTTATTATAACTTTATGTATAAAAATTACTCAGCCAGTTTTTAAAAGGGGGCTCGTCTCTTATTTTTGTATATAACAACATATACATACATGCAAATTTATACACTTAAATAGTAGTAGTGTTATATAAATGTGTGTGTCTATATATAATATCAAGTTGTGCTAAAATTAAATAAATTGATTTTTTCATATTATTTTTGCAATTTGCTTATTTTTACCTCCCTGTTGTCTGTTATTTGCTGTACTGATAAGTTCATTACTCATTTCCTCTCTTATCCTGCAAGCACATACACCCCGCTCTCTTCAGGCTGCCTTGCTAAGTAAGTTTTTGTAAAAAAAATTCCATTATTGTTGGGCTTGTTTGTGCTTATTATTTTGTTGTCTCAGTTTTCGTCTTCAAAATTTGACCCGAACCTTACAGTACTTTGGACTTTGTTGAAAATAGATGTATGTATACATTAATTTAGGTTGTCAAGTTGTTTTTGTATAGATACACAATATGTATGTAGCTTGTTGTTGGGTAGATACTAAAATTGATGTTGTTTATACTCTTAAAAATAATACAGAATCAGTAAGAAATTATAGATGCCCTATATCTGCTATGATTATATTATATTTAAAAGCGAAGATGGTTATGATATATCGAGGCTTAAGTTTGTTATGAAATAAATTCTCACGGACTTTATTGTTAGAGTAGTTTTAGGAAGAGTTCCTTCCTCGATGGGGTTTGAGGTTAACAATCGAATTCTACTTTTCTGGATATTCATGTATTTCTTATAATAAATCTATGTTATTTTTTTTTTTTCAATACCGATATATTTAAGTTCAAACTTAGTATTTCTGAGCCGACGGGTATACTTTGAAAGTGGTTGTTACAAACATTAACACAAACTCTTAATACCCAGCCCACTACGATAGTATAGGGTATAAAAAGAGTATATACTTTGTTCATATTTTTATTTTATTTTTACTTTTGTACTAGTTAAAACCCATTGACGTCACATTTTTAGAGTATCAGTTTATATTATCTGGAAGGGAGTTGGTGGTTTGTTTTTGACTTTATATTGGCGGGAGTGTATGTAATCTCAAATGACGTATTTAAAGGACGTTGTTTTAACCCATTACTGGTAAAAAAGCAGCCAATCTTTAATATTTATCTAAAAAACAAACTAAATATATATAATATATATTTAGAAAATAATTTTATAAATACAAAAATATATTTTATTAAATTTTATTTTCATATGAAGGTTAAATATAGTTTAGTCTATTTTTGTGTCATAGTAATATGCAAAAGAATTGTTTTTATTTTTCTTTTACTTTTTTTAATTAAAAAGGCCAAAATGAGAAAAATTGTATTTGTATTTTTTCTACATAAATAATATATATTTATTATTTTTTGTTTTATTTAAAAATACAAAAAATTAAAAACAAATTATCATAAATCAATGACAACAAACGAATGGAAAAGTTTTCCAACAGCTGTTTTAAACAAAAACAAAAAAATCACATGAAAATACTTATTCTATTTGGTGGCAAAAAAAGATTGCTTTTTGCCAAAATGGTTCCAATCTGAATAATTGCAATCTAAAGATTCCAAAGAACTAATTTCAAAAGTGACAATTTCAAAATAAATATCATTCATGAAAAAAGTGGGTTCAATTTGTGATAAAATTTCAATACTTTATTTAAAGAAACATTTATTTAAAACCTTTAGTTCTAAACTCTTCTTCCCGATAAATTTCTGAACGAAATGTCCCCGAAATGCGAGTATTTTCGCACTGTCTGATAAAATTTAAATATATTGAAATATTTTTATTAGTAACACAAGTCAACAAAATGTCAAAAAAAATCGAATCTTCGCTCAGAATTTCTCCATCACATCAGGTTTTCGAGATATCGTCTACTAAAGCTTAAAAACCCCGTTTTTGCCATATTTGAGACGTTATAAAACCCCCAAAGATACCTTCATTTATATCTGAAAGTCCTATCTATCGCCTTAAATTTTTTTTTGCAAATTTTCTAGAAATTAGTAATTCGCATATATTTTAAGTTTTTATATTAAAAAAAAAAAAAACAATTATACATAGTTTTATTTTATTTTTTTCACTTCTCACAATACATTTTTCTAAAACTTTATTTTATTTTCTATTTCATTACAGACCCCAACGCCCCTCAAGTGATTTGCTTTTAACAAATGACACTGAAATGACTTACAAAAACTTCTACTAAAACACACTCCAAACAAGGTGAGTCTATAGAGAAAAAAATCTACACTCTCAAATATTTTTATTTACATTTTCATAATGTAAATACTCTCATTCTAACTACATTTACTGTTAAATTCTCATTGTTTTCATTATTTACATAATTTTTGTACAATAAAATCATTTGTTTATTATTGTTTAAAAAATGAACAAACAAAACAAAAAGGCTAAAAAAACGTTAACAGATATAATTGAATATACACCTTCACGTGATATATATCACGTCTTATGCGTCTTGAAATAAAAAAGGCGTCAAAATAGAAATTGTTTTGTTATATATAAAATAAGAGATGTCATACCAGTATCGTCACTATACCACCCATCCCAACCAGAACACCCACTCAAACGTCAGTCAGAGGGAAAAAATAGCAAAGTTGTGTCGTCCATTCATGTGACCAATATTTTCCCATGAAATTTGCGTGTTTTCCTCTTTGGTTTTTTGCCAAAATGAGCCATAATTTGTATTTTATTAATATTTATTATACATAAATGTAGTACAATATATTTTATTAATCTTTTAATATTTTCATAAAATTTTAAATGTGTTACACCATACATATCTTCTCGGCTATGTAAAAGTGCTCTCTATGTGCTAATGGAATGTCAAAGTATTTTATATAATGCAATTACCCCACTTGTAGTATAAGCCCCTTTTAGATACGACCTACTGAAGGTCTTTTTTTACATTTCAGATCATTCACTGACCTTCAAAAACTTTTGTAATAATATACATATAAAAGAAAATTGTTTTCTTTATTAGGGTGTTTTATATAGAAGAAAGTTTAGAGAAGGTTTTGTTATAAAAATGTGTTTTAAATTTTAATAGACAGATGTTGGGAGAGCACTGTATTTGGAAAAATTATGTTTAATTATTTAAAACAGCTGGTTATCAAATAAACATAAATTAAAATTTGAAGTACTTTAAGTATAAACACATGTAAAAACATACAAAATTTATGTACCTATGTATTTGCTTCTTATTGTAATAGATACAAACATTTTATATATTTTTAAAGAATTCTTCTGTTTCCTTTTAAATAGAATTTTTTAAATGTACAGCATCCATTTTAGCTATACAATCTAGGCGTTGTAACGTTGCCATGATAAAAAATTTTAATACAGAGAGGCAAGTAAACTTTTCTAAAGGTTTAAACAGTCCTGAATCTGGCCTAGGGTTTCGACTAATCAAGTCACATTATGTGTGCCACCGCACAGTGGTATAGGAAAAAAAAAAGAGGGAAATAATTCGGTAACTTCTAAACGGTTAATCCGATTTTAATGAAATTTGGTATGCACAAAGAGGAGGTGTTGTCGAGTTTAGGTTTTGAATTTGGACCTTATAGGCCAACCAGGGGCCCGGCGGGGGGTCCTCAAATTAGGACACCTCGGCTATGTTAAATTTTTAAAACGATCCTATTTCTTCATTTGAGTTCCGATTTAAAAAAAATTTCGTATATAGAATCTCCTCATCGAGCACTATAAAAAATGTCGTCGTAGCAGTAAATTATCTCTTATAGTTTAGGAGATATTCGCATTTGAATATTAAAATTTTAAAATTTTTACCGTCCTTACTTTAGTTTTTTTGATAATAGCAGGTCCAAATATTTCCGATTTTCGCCATTTTTTTTTTATTTGCTTAACAACAAGTTTATATACCAAGCAGTGAAAGAATTATGTAAAAATCATGACTGAGTCCAAAGTTATAGGCATTTAAATTTAAAAAATTAAAAAAAGGCGATTTTTTGTCATTTTTTTGGGAAAAAAGTATCTTTTTCTTTTTAAGTTATCTAAAAAGTTTCTAAGAAGATGTATATAGAATTTATACTTTTTGGAAAGCTGACTTTACATAAAATACGATAAATGAAACAAAACCTAAAAATTTTTGATAACGAGGGGACCAGGTCCATCCAAAAAAACCCTATTTTTTATGGAAAATTAAATTTTGAGCAAAAATTCTCAAATCGCATAGTCGATATCAAATTATAGTGACCTGTTTTATATGACCCAATAAGTTCTTAATCATTTTGTAACGGGTTTCGATAACCCCGCCCCCGGTATGGATATAATAGGCAAAAAACCAAAAAATCCCATTTTTGGGATTTTTTAAAACTTTTTTGGGAATTCCGGGATTTCTAATAAGAAAATTCGAAATTTTTATTTAATTTTGGATTTTGAGTAAAAAAATCTACCTAACTGTAAAATTTCATCAAAAAATATTCATAAATAAAATTTTTATTGCAATTTGAAAAATTTGTATCTTCGCAAAAACTGAATAAAAAACATTTTTTAATTTTTTTTAAAAAAAGTATTCCGCGAATTTTTTAATTTTCAAAAATTATATACAGTTTTGAAAAATAGACAAAATTACCTTTCCATTGATATATAACATGCCTACCTAATGTTTTTTAAGTGACAAATTAATTAGGGAAAACTCAACATCTTTTAGAAAATTTGCCTAGCACTATTATTTTCATCCATAAGGTTAACTCTTAAATTTGTTACATATATGGATGAAAATAATAGTGCTAGGTAAATTTTCTAAAAGATGTTGAGTTTTCCCTAATTAATTTGTCACTTAAAAAACATTAGGTAGGCATGTTATATATCAATGGAAAGGTAATTTTGTCTATTTTGGAACTCAAATGAAGAAATAGGATCGTTTTAAAAATTTAACATAGCCGAGGTGTCCTAATTTGAGGACCCCCCGCCGGGCCCCTGGTTGGCCTATAAGGTCCAAATTCAAAACCTAAACTCGACAACACCTCCTCTTTGTGCATACCAAATTTCATTAAAATCGGATTAACCGTTTAGAAGTTACCGAATTATTTCCCTCTTTTTTTTTTCCTATACCACTGTGCACCGGTAGGTTAGAAGTCAATGTTCTAATCTGTCAGATCAGTTCGTGGATTCAATTCCCATCGGAGACACTGGCTGGATGGATGCCTAGGTGTATTTCTCCGGAATTGGTGTAACATACTAAACTAACTAACTACCCAAATACTCGCTTCAGGTGCATCAATTATGTCCACCAGAGGTGCCCTGTGATTGTTTGGCGCGATTTCTGCAACTTATAATAAATGAAATCATTCTGTAATAAACGAAATCATACAAAGCATTATCTTGCGCTATGGCTATTAAGTTTTAGCGCAGATTCCGCTAGTTGGCATTACTTTAGCTCAATTCAGTGAATTATTATATTATATTATATAAAATAAATTGTTTTATCAAACACTGTAAAGTTCTTTTTCTACAGTTGGCCCAAGGTCCTATAAAGGCCATATTTTGAAAACTTATCAAATGGTTATAAATTTCGTACTAAAATTGATATTGTTACCCGAGCCCAACTACATATATTTCGAAAAATAATTTGAAAATACTCCAAATTAGTTGGACAGGACCGACTAAACTTTTATAGCTAGTTTAAAAGGAGAATATTTGTTACATCAAATTTGAAGAAATACATCTATGACTCTAATGGGCTTGTTGTGCGCTTCTTAACCTGTGCCTCTTCTGAGTATCGTAAGTTTTTGAAACATTTTCCTTTTTAAAAACATTAAAGGGATATCTAAAAATATTCTACATTTTAATATATAACTTTCTGAAATCGTTTTATGTTATTGAACATTGACCCATTTTGTATGTGGGAAATATATATAGAAGAAATAGAAACATTCAAAATGTATAAAAAAAATATGTGGAAAAATTACAAAGTTTTTCTTGCTCATCTAATTTGCTCACATAGAAATATAAAATAAAGAAAATATGTATGTATGTTGGCCTTAATAGTATGCGAGGGGTATTATAAAAGTCTCAAAAATATAAAAACTTTATACAAAACATTTACGTTTTATTCCACTTTTACTAAAAAATATTTCAGAAAATTTTCATATATACCACGTAAATTTAAAAAAAAAAAAAAAATAATGAATGATATTTATTGTTGGTTTCTTAATCACGAGAGGGAATACCTTGTTAAAAGTCACTCACACACACTAGCACGTGAATATTTTTCCAAAAAAAAATATCAACAAACTTGTCATAGTTTGTTTAATAAAAAAATCAAAATTTTATATATACATAAGAGATTTCAAAGGCCATTTTATAAATACTTCCTATTTTTATAAAAAAAAAATTGTGAAAAAAAACTCAAATTTATGACCTTTTCAAATTTCAACGTTAGAAAACAAACTGTGTAATTATAGAAAAAAACAAAAAAATATATATATAGAAATATTTTTGTTATAGAAAGAAGCTTTAAACATTTTTAAATAAACTTGTTGTTTTTTTATTAAATAATTTTTAAAATGTTTCTTGTTGATTGATTATTTTCAATAAATCTAAAGTCCAATATCAAAGTATTTAATTAATAACTTTGAGACGGTCATTTAAATAAAAATGATTCCACTTTTTCTTGCAATCAAAACAAACTCATCTTTAGCAAGAAAATAAAAATAATCTGTGGGTCAATTTGCACACTTCACAGCCGGTGACAAGTGTATATCAGTTGTAACCGGTTTATTGGCATTAATTCAATTATTATCAATATCAATAATGACATATTGATAACTCGTAACTAATATGTATTTTTAATTTAAGATAATTAAGGACCATTTTTTATCTTCTCATATGCAAATGTTTATTAAATTTATTTAATTTTTGAAAAAAATGTTAATTATTTGTTTTTAATATGTTTTTATTAATAGACAAAAATCAAATAGAACGTTATTTAATGCATATTATTTTTCAAAATTCTTTTATTTTTTTTTAATTTTTTTTAATATTCTAATTATTTTTTGAATTTCTTATTTAATTTATTATTTAACAGTACATGTTTAAAAAAGCCAGACATTTTTTTTATTTTTATTAAAATTTTATTGTCTTTTTTTTTGTTTTAAAAGAATCTTGTATTATTTCTTTTTTTCTGATTTGATAGAAGTGTGAAAGAGCTTTTTGAACTTGTTATAATTTAAATTCCATTCCACATACAAGTTTATTTGACCATGACTGCTTTTTTTTTCTTGAAATTTATTATAAATTTATTTTACTTATACATACATGTGGACATCACCTCTCTTTATCTGCTCAAATTCGCAGTATATATCAGTACATATATATGTATAATAATATATACATAAATATTTGTTAATTAATAGAAGTAGCGTTTTCAATTAGATCGAAATTGAGAGATCATAAACAAAATGTTCAAACATACATATTTCTAATTTGTCCAAAAAAACTCTTCATCATCTTCATCTTTATTATAAATTGATTAAAAATTATTTTACTTCAAAGTGTGTGTCTTTCCAGTATATTCCCCAAAAGTTTAGTTTAATGTTCATTGCTTTATTCAAAAATTTTCCATCTTAAACTAAAGTACGTTCAATAGAAAAGTTATGTTCATACTGAGCAAATATTTCACTAAATAAGTACAGCAAATATTTTACCACTTTCAGCTCGACTTTTTCAGAGAAAAGATTTTCGAAGGAAACCAATTACAAAAGAACGAGTAAGTTTCTTATATGTATATCAAACCAAAAAACATATGAAATCGGTTTTAGAAGTTTTCTGTTATAATAGTTCAGTTTTAGTTTAGTTATAGTTCAAATTCAGTCCTAGTTCAGTTCTAGTTCAGTTCCAGTTCAGTTCCAGTTCAGTTCCAGTCAGTTCCAGTTCAGTTCCAGTTCAGTTCCAGTTCAGTTCCAGTTCAGTTCCAGTTCAGTTCCAGTTCAGTTCCAGTTCAGTTCCAGTTCAGTTCCAGTTCAGTTTCAGTTCCAGTTCAGTTCCAGTTCAGTTCCAGTTCAGTTCCAGTTCAGTTCCAGTTCAGTTCTAGTTCAGTCCAAATTCAGTCCTAGTTCAGTTCCAGTTCAGTTCCAGTTCAGTTCTAGTTCAGTTCTAGTTCAGTTCTAGTTCAGTTCCAGTTCAGTTCTAGTTCAGTTCTAGTTCAGTTCTAGTTCAGTTCTAGTTCAGTTCTAGTTCAGTTCTAGTTCAGTTCTAGTTCAGTTCTAGTTCAGTTCTAGTTCAGTTCTAGTTCAGTTCTAGTTCAGTTCTAGTTCAGTTCTAGTTCAGTTCTAGTTCAGTTCTAGTTCAGTTCTAGTTCAGTTCTAGTTCAGTTCTAGTTCAGTTCTAGTTCAGTTCTAGTTCAGTTCTAGTTCAGTTCTAGTTCAGTTCTAGTTCAGTTCTAGTTCAGTTCTAGTTCAGTTCTAGTTCAGTTCTAGTTCAGTTCTAGTTCAGTTCTAGTTCAGTTCTAGTTCAGTTCTAGTTCAGTTCTAGTTCAGTTCTAGTTCAGTTCTAGTTCAGTTCTAGTTCAGTTCTAGTTCAGTTCTAGTTCAGTTCTAGTTCAGTTCTAGTTCAGTTCTAGTTCAGTTCTAGTTCAGTTCTAGTTCAGTTCTAGTTCAGTTCTAGTTCAGTTCTAGTTCAGTTCTAGTTCAGTTCAGTTCTAGTTCAGTTCTAGTTCAGTTCTAGTTCAGTTCTAGTTCAGTTCTAGTTCAGTTCTAGTTCAGTTCTAGTTCAGTTCTAGTTCAGTTCTAGTTCAGTTCTAGTTCAGTTCTAGTTCAGTTCTAGTTGAGTTCCAGTTCAGTTCTAGTTCTGATCTAATTCAGTTCATGTTTGGTTTTATTCAGTTTACAAGGGACTCTTACAATATTAAAGCGTCTGACTTAAATTAATTCGAGATTAGCCTACAGTATTTTTATATAGAATCATAAATCCCCCACTAAGTAAAAATTTTAAAATCCCAAAAGGTTATGAATCAATATTTTATTATTCTGAGAGCAAATATAAAATATAAACATGGCCGACTTGAAGTTTTTTAATAAAATTTTAATAATGGTCTTCCTTTAGAACTGTCCAGATAAACTTATTGTATTTATAACATACCCCGAATGATACCGAAATACTTAAGTGTTTTCAATAAAGTATTTTATTACTTAAAATATAAATATACCATGCTAAACGCCAATTTTTTAAGTTTTTTTTTTTTCTTTATATAAAATTCAAATTATAAAATTTGTCTCATCATAAATATTGAAATCTAGTATCTGAAACTTTCTAAGCACATTTCTCGAAAATTATGGATTATTTCCTAAGGTATAAATTCGTCGTATTGAATACCCTATTATGTGGAAGTTATAATAAAATCACAGAATTTTTGAAATTTTCCATTGAATATATTCTCCTAGCAACTGGTTATATGTATAAATGTTTTGATCAATTTAGAATTGTTATTATACTCAAAACTAAATTAAATTGTGAAAATTAAATTGGCAAAAAAAATATACATACTAGAAATATAAAACTATAAACAATTTAATTATGGCACAATTTAACAAATAAACAATCAATCAGTCGTCATATTCCCAAAAAATACAATATTTATTTTAAGAGAAATTTCCAGAATTTAAAAATATATCAAAAAATTTTGTCAATTAAATAAGCGTTTAAAAAAATTCAGTCAATTTTGCACGTATTACATTTTTATTACCTGTACAAATTGGCTGTTATTTCTGGGAAACACTTTGAAAAAATCCCCCCATATGTTTATTTTTAAATAAAGAATTTATCTGTAAATAAGTTCTACGACCTAAAGATATTATTACTCTGATAATGAAGCACCAACAATGATTTATTATTTAAAACCTAAATAAACATTTATGGTGTAAAAAAGGTAAATATTACAATTTAAAAGAAATCAAAAGAAAGCGATTGGAACAAACATAAATAAATAGCTGAGTTATTCAATATAAAATAATATGAATAATATTGAATTATTTTTACTTGGGTTGTATTTCAACAAAGTTTAAAAATACTTCATCATCATTCCAATAATTGTACAAATATACGAGTTATTTTTATGGCTATGATGCCACATTTTCAATACATATTAGGGTGATCGATTATTCGACATTTTCCAAAACCCGGTTTTCGAATAGTTCGAATAGTTGACATTTAAAAAAAACCGGTTGATATTTTTCAAATACAGAAAAAACCGGTTAACCGGTTTTTCATTATAAATAAAAAAATATATTTTAATTTGAAAAACTTAATGTTTATGTTTAAATTTGATTAATAAAACATGGCCCGAAATGATTTTTTACAGTTTAAAAGATTATAACTTTAGATCTAGTCGTCTGATTTACATTATTTCTTTAATATAAAAAAATTAGGAAAAAAGTGGGACACTTCTGTTAAACATAAGGTACTATGTAATCCTAGCTTATTTTAAAAGCCCTGTTTAGGAAATTTGCACAGGCATTCCAACACTTCCATAAAATTTCAGCTGCAAATTAATTATTGTAATTGGAAGATAATTTAAAGATTGATAAAATTTTATCAAACAGTTATCAATTTTACAAATAAATTTTTTTAATTAATTAGGAAAATCAAAAAAGTTTAACAAAGGAGCTGTAGAAAAATATACGCTAGTTCCTCGACTCGAATATTTTTAAAATTTAGACGGGCTGTATTATTATTATTTACTTAAAAATTTCATTTAAATAATCTTTGAATATAAAGCAAATAAAAGTATTCGAAACCGGTTTTTAAAAAGTGAAAAAACCGGGTTATTCGATATTCGAAAAATCAACATTAAGAAAAAACCGACACTGGTAAAGCAGAAAAAACCGGTTTTAAAACCGGTTGAAAAATCGAGTCGATCACCCTAATACATATGTATGTACGTACAAACCTATGTATATATTTCAAATATGAAAATCACGTTCACGTTTCTACTTAGAAACACAAACACACCCTCTTTTTGATATCTCTCTACAACTATCATTTTATTTCAAGTACATTTTTATTTGACATAGTTCCAAAAACAAAAATTATTCAATGAATTTGAAAAAAAAACACCAAACTCCCGACTTTTGATAAATAGAAAAAAACGCTTATCATGGTTTAGTCTTGGGCCATTTAGCATCATTTACGGGTTCTTTGTAGGAGATTTTTATACATTTAACTGATAAGAAAGAAATTCTGTTTTTATTATTTGCTTAATTAAGCAAACATTGAATCAATGAACTATGAGAATTTATATTTTTTAATTAATACTGTTTAAAAAAATTACAATAACAATGTTTAAACATTGAAAAAATTAACAAATAATTGTAGGCATGAGGGTCTGGCTTGTCACTCTATAATAAATGACATTCAATAGTGATTGTACGTACCTCTGTTTAAAACGAGGGCTGGTCATAATAATGATGTTAACATTTCTCATTTTTTCTTTTTCAAAGATTCAACATTCTCAACAAAAGTTTTTAGATTTCATTCATTTTATTATAACCAAATAAATCTAAACTAAATAATACAGAAATTGTTTAAAAATGTGCGCAGTACCAGCATAATATCTACCCTGAGATAGATCTCAGTTATACTTATTATTCTGAAATTGTTTTTAAAAATTTGTATTATTTTCGTAAACTAGACTTAGGTTAGGCTTAAGTTAAATGAATTTAAATGAAAATTAACTTTCATAATAAGAATAAACAGAAAATCCCTGATAAAGTAAAATTTTCAAAACGCCACATTTTATCAGCCCCCTAAAATAAAAATTGTGAATTTTTTATAAAATGTTCGGAAAATAATAGGATATTTTAAGAACTTGAATCTCTTAAGTTACAAAATTTTTTAATAATTTGAGACTCATAGTGATTGGAGCAATATACATATAATTAAGTAATAGTATTTTTATATGTTATTGGAATAAATTTAGTATAATTTATGATTTATACATTATACAATTTAAAATTTAATAATCTTCTCGTTCACATTTACAAATCCGATGATAAGAAAACATTATAACATTGTCCGATTTGACCTTAATATTTGATATGGGAATTATATTTATAGTAATTAATATTCCTTGGAAATTAAAAATAAAACACAAAACAATTTGTATTTCACCAATAAAAGTACAAAATTTAAAGAAAAATCTGTTGCTAACACCACTCGAATAACATGTATTGAATAAGCAATAAAAACTTTTTGTGGATATGACTCAAAATATATTTAGTCTGGTCAGTCACACATATGTATACAACATTGATGGAATGTTTGTATATTTGCTTTATTGCACGTATTGATGAATGAAATCATGAGTTCGGTCCCGTACATATTTTAAAATTAAAACAAAACAAAAACCGATTAAAAGAATTTCTGGGTATTTCTGGAGAAAATTTTATTCTTTCATCATAATTCTTTATGGCAACTTTATGTTGCGAAATTCACCAAAACAAAAATGTCCTTGACAAACAAAATGTCATTTACTTGTTATCAATTACACTTTCTTACCGTTATCCTGATTGAAGGAGAATTTATATCAAATGACAGTAAAGCTCTAACTGCCACTTAAGCCCCCTTCACACGAGCACACAAGTAATATGATCTGTCAAAATTATGTGTAGAAGAGAACGGATGGGATCGTCTAAACGCAATATGTAATGAAACCATCACACATTGAGAGAAAATACGGATGGAAAATTTGACAGTCGTATGGCTCTCTTCATTTTTTGAAATGATTCAAAAAACAAGCAAGTCGCATTAGATCAGGGATGTATTTTTATGTAAACACATACAAAAAAAAGTGAAACAGCTGTTCCATCTTACTTTGTTATTGTTTTATACCAATCGTGTAAACACAAAAAATATAAATCATACGACTTTTATTCTCTTTTTTGTCATACGGATGGAATTTCATTTTACTTTTTCATTAGACTTGTCGTACGAAAAGTGTGACCGTGTGAAGGGCCCTTTAATAGCAAAATTGTGATAACTGTGTTAACTCACTTCTTTTTATTTGCCAAAAATTGATCTAGTCATTTGTCACTCCAGAGAAAAAAAACCTAGTCCAATGAAATCAATATATGACAACCTTTTCGCTTAAGTTTTTTTATGTCTACTTTCCAGATTACTTGGGGACAGTAAAGAGACGACTGTCTTCGCTCTCTCTTACAAAAGAGAAACTTAAGTTACGACAGTCTACACTCTCAATTGCAGGAAGTACATTTGTAAAGAAAGGCGAATTAAAGCCAACCAGTCGGTTAGACATTTGTGGAAATGACTGTCATTTTTGGATGCATTCACTCTTCGTACTTTGCCAGGCAATGTTACAAGATATGACAACCGTGTATACCTAGCTTACATAAGACGAATCATTAATCAAAGTTGATAGGAAAAATATTTTTACGACGCAAGTCAATCACTTTATACATACACTGACAGGCACAACTTTGATAAATTTTCGAATCCGTACAGGTGTCATCTGCAACCTTCCATTGCAAATATCTCATGTAAATGTATATACATATAGGTATATATCGAACCCTTTTCGCACAAAAGACGTAAATGACAAAAACTAAATTTTACAGGAGAGCATTTTTTTTAATTATCTTCGAAGAAGGACATAGCATTACTGCAAAACTCCGTTAATATATATTATTATATCTAAACTATAAGATGCAATTTGTTTCGATTTTATATTTACGCTATATCCGATTTTTTTGTCGCTTACGTCTTTTTTGCCGAGACAAATTTTTATGATATAAACAAAGTTGAGGCGGTTACGTCTAAATTCTCTGTTTAAAAAAATAAATTTTTTGTGTATATCTTGATATAATTTGTATATATCTGAAATTTAAGAGTATAATAAATATTTTGTATAAGATTTTAAGATGATCTAGCGATATCCGTTGTCAGTCTGTTTGTTGAAAACCGGATAGGTTCCGAACGTTAGGAGCTAGAGCGATGAAATTCTCCAAAAATGCTCATTGATGACAAATATTGTTTGGTGTTAAAAATGGGCAAAATTGGTTCATGATTTCACCTAGCTCCCATATAAGTGCCCCTGGAATATAGTTAAAGCATTAATAAATATGTTGTTTATGTAGTAATAGCTGTAAAATTTTGCAGAAGTCAGTTTTATTTACCTGTAAATTACGTTGGGAAGTATGAAAGATATCAGGCAATATTTGACCCTAGCCTCCATATATGGATTATTTAAGAAAATGACTTTATGACCATAGCTGACTTAAAAATATCAGTATAGCAACGAAATTTGATGTATGATGTTGTTTTAGGATGGGTTCATATGTCCCTCATACATAAAATAAGTTTACAGTTAACAAATCTTTCAAAAATTAAGAAAGTATGATAAAATTCTACAAAAATGATTTGTTTTTGAAACTAATCACGCGTTTAAATTATATAGACCTTGGTCCACAATTGACCAAATCCCTCGTTAAATGCCGTATTCTAAAATTACCCAGATATCCACATTAATATCCATACATGGTAGTACAATTCGCCATATATCGAATAAATAAGTAAATTCTGGTAGTATCGATTCATTAAGATTTCATATATATAGGACCGCCTTCCGAAATCCACAAACTTACAACCAAATATAAGAGTTGGTTAAATGGTAATAATATAAATGCAATGTAATTAGTAATTAGAATGAACTATATTCATTAAAAGTTATAGAAAATTATAAATTTCAGCACATAAATTGCAATAGCATAGTGATAATTACATGAATTTATAATAATTATACTCAGATATGTGGCATTTCACTCACAAACAAATTTAATACGTTAATTTGTTCAAAATTTTTCTATAATTTAATATATTTTAAAAGAAAATTTAGACGTAACCGACACCTTGCTGTTACAAAATTCATAAACAGAAAATAAATGTGTACTTACCTCTTTTTTCTTTTTCTTGTAAAGTTGAAACTATTGGATCTATAGCTACGAAATTTTCAGAGATGATGCTAATAGACCTAAATTATAGATTTCTATAAAAAAATCGAAAATTATGTCGCTTACGTCCATTTTGCAAAAAGGGCTCGATATATATATATAAATCCTTAAGGAAAGTAGGGTATTCTGTAATATAAACCCATGAACTCATTATTATTTTGCAAAATAGTTTTTAATAGATTACAGCGTTGTCGCCATTGGCGGTTAATTAACATTAATTCAGGCATAAATGTAAATTTTTCACAATCTACGTAGTACTTTTTTAATACCCGCCAGACACAGACCGTATAATAAACAGATTAAAACTCTCTTCATTTATTGAAAGCACATTTGACGACGATAACAACAGAAATCTAAAAATACCAATAAAGTTCGTAAAACTCGTTTCAATTCCGACTTGTACGTACTTCGCTCATATTTACATAAAATGCTTTTAAATTCGGTTTTAATAAATGTCAAATTTGAAACTGGCAACAAAACTACTTGGCAACATAATTTAAAAATAGCACGTGTTTGAAATTTCACATGGATCTTATGAAATTAATTCCACATAAAATGAAACAACAAAAATATAAATAGAAAGAACTGTATTAAAAAGAATATAAAAAACATAAATACATAAATATTGAAGAGTATATAGTAAAGAGGGGCTCGTTCTGCTAAAAAAAAATGAAAAAGAAAAGCATAAAATTATGGTCTACATAAATAAATAGTAAATAATACTGCATAATTACAGAGAATTTAAAAAAAATCATTGAGTACGTTGTTAAATTTTATATACTTTCAAAGACGCTCTTTTTCTCATATTTGGTTTTGTATTTTTTATTTCTACACATGTGTATATTTTGTATATGTATAAATTCTTATTCGTATCCACCGACTGCCTGTCTGAATGAACGTCTGACGCAACAATTCCAGTCAGTCACTGACACGTTAGCATAATTCAGTTTCATTTATAAATGTTCAATATTTAACGCAATACGTACAAGTCTGCGATGTTAAAACAATGTTCGCTCGTAAAATTTGAAATCACGTTATTCACCAGCCATAAGTCGTGTGACTTGATTTCTTTATATGAATTTCTATCGGTTTGTACTTATATGGAGAGGAGGTGTACGAACGTACACTCGTTCGTTCCTACGTATATTTATTTCTGCGCAGAATAATATCACTGAAATAAAATATATTTTGCTGCTTAAGTTGAAATTGAATACAAAATCAAAAAAAATAAAATGTCGTAAAATATTAAAAAAAATTAATTGAAATTAAATATTCAGTACAAGTTTTAACAAAATGCAGTTACATATATAAGTACTTAAAGCTTTAAAACAAAAAAATAGAATACCCTACTTATAGTGGGATGTAGTTTTTGACCTTGACGTTTAATGGGTTAAGCTGTATCAGAATTATAGTATTGAAACAATTTTTGGTTACTTAGTTATTTATTTAGTTAGTTAGTTAGTTAGTTAGTTAGTTAGTTAGTTAGTTAGTTAGTTAGTTAGTAAAAGACAAACTCTTATAATATTTAAAAAGTACATACACTTCTATATTCTGTGTTCACATAAGTGAGTTATTGAAACAGAATCTAAATTTTGTAAATTTAAGTCCATTTTTGACCGACACTTTATTTAGAAAAGTAATTTTTACTTATTTTTATTATTTTCTTTTAGTAAATTTTCTTCCAACTAAAATGAATATTGTTCATGATTGTTTCAATTAAATTAAAATTAGCAATGATATAATATTTTGTAATAGACAAAATACCGTTTATGAAAACGAAATAAACATTTCAAAATACTTTTTATATTGGAAGAAAGCTAATTATTTTACTACCGAATAACTTTATTTTTTCAAATTCAGAAGATAAAGATTTTTATAACTTTGCCCAACTAGATATTAATTTGAAACAACAATAGTTGTGTTTTGCTGCTAACGTTCAAAGGCAATTTCATATAAATTTAAAATTTATACACGTTAGGAGTTAACGTGTAAAATTATACAAGTTAATTTTAACTTCGATAAAAGTGCTACCAATTCAAAAATAAAAATACAAATATGAATGTGTGGATGTCAAATAATAAAAAAATATTTTAAAATTAAATTTAAATTACAAAAAATTAACAAATGAACAAACATTTTCAAGATATTGTAATTAATTTCAAGATTTAGCTGATTTTTTCTGCGAGGTGATGCCAAGTCAGGTAATGTTCGTTTTGTTGCTAACTTTGATCGTTAATATTCAATAATAGCAACAAAACACAGCAAATATTAAAAATTCCTGAACAGAAAATAATTTTGCAACTATGAAGTTATTTTAATTTAAAATCATTACTTAACGGTTGTTAGTAGACAACCAAACGGTTTTCGTATCTAAAAACGACGATCAGCTGTTAAGATGATGAGAAAATACAGAGTTGCAAAAAAAGTATTAAATACCAATAATAATATAAACAATAAACATGTTGTGATTCAACTTGTGTTCTTAAACATTTGTTGACAACATTAAATTCCAGAGAACAATCTGCTGTGCACAGAAATTTCATCAAGCGGTGCACAGCAATATTATATTTTTTATATGTGCTGCGTCAAATGAAAGTGGCCCTAGGGATACGCAGCAGCCTAGGTCCCATAAGAAATACTCGTGTTTGTGTGAGGTGCACAGCAAATTCTGCTTATTCGCAGTAACTCTCTCTCTAGCAACTTGAATGAGGTGACAGCAAGTGACAATTTGTGAAAATATTTCTATGTGGTTTCAATAAATGTCAATTTTTTCATATGTGATTTGACATATGAAAGATATCTGTATGCTTCTCGCACAACAAAATACGACTTGTATTCCAAATTTTTACATTTTTGAAATGTCAAAATGACAACATGGGCAAAGTAATAGAAACTGTGACCGATTCAATAGCCATTGAAATCCTGGATAATTTTACCATATTAACCAGTAAGTCCATAAATAATTGCTTGCAAATACCCAAAATAATGTATTTTATTTCCACAAATCCAAAGGTAAAGGCAACGAATTACATTTGTATAGAAGGAATCCCAAACAAGAAAACGTGTTTGAGACAGAAGTGCTGGACATAAAACTTACAAATAAAGTGCATTGCATAAGGAAGTCCACACAGCCTGATGTTAAACTGTTATTAGTTTATGGTGAAAAGGAGTTTGCTTTACTGGAATATAGTGAAAACTATGAATTCAGAGAATTTTATAGGGCAGAATTAAGTGATTGGATTAGTTGTGGTTTGTTTGTGAATGCAGACCAAGAAGAAATTGTGCTGCTAACAGCTCATAGCATAATATTGAGATTTTCTTTAAATGTTAAAGAAAACAAATGCGAACTTAAGGAGCGGGTCTCTTGCACCGACAAGTCAACATTATATTGTGCACATTTATATGGCAAAAATTGGGATGAATTGGTGGTATTTGCTGGTAATGCTTTTGGAGAGCTGCTTATCTGGCAACCTAAACAGAATGAGGAAAATAAGGAAGAGCCTTTAAAACCTAAAGCAGCACCTTTATTACACCGTATTTCGGCCCATAATGGTGTTATATTTTCAATTGATTATGACCAGTCTTCGCAATGTCTTATAACCACCAGCGATGATCGTGCCATAAAATGGTGGAAAGTTGAATTTTCTTCTGAAGGCAACTGGACTGATGCGAAGCTGCGAGCTTTATCAAGTGGTTATGGTCATGTGGCTAGAGTTTTTCAAGGACGTATTATAAAAAATGGTGAGTTTTACCTTCTGAAATTTCAGACGAAATTTGAATAAGCATTGTGATTAAAAAACAAAAATGTGTATGTATATTAAATTAAAAACTGCTGTTGCATGTCTATAGGTCCCAATATTTATGCTCTCAGTGTGGGGGAGGATTCGTACTTTTGTCTATGGCATAAAAATGGACAACTTCTGTTTAAAAGACGCCAGCAATATGGAGCCACAATTTGGAATTTTGTCTACGACAATAATACTAAAACCATTTACACCATTGGCTCTATAGGAAATTTAGTGGCTTTTGGTTTAAGCCGAGTGCTGCAAGAAACTCAACTACCCCAAAAGGAAACTCTTTTACCAGCACTAACAGAGGGAGCTGCTACGGAATATATAGCAAAAATAAAATTTCTAAATGCTAAACATTTAATAGGAGTAACAAATCAAAATAATTTAATGACCTCCATACATAAGGGAGAGGAATGGCTTAATTGGGAAAAAGTGCCAATAACAGTAAATTTTAAATGTACGGTAATGGAAGTATTTGAAAATCGTATAGCTATATGTGGCTACAAACGTTTGATTATCTTAGAATGTCAAGAGAACAGTGGAGAGTTTATACTATTACATGATGAGGAGTTGCTTAAGAGTGTAATAAGAAGTTTTGTGTTCTTTAGCAAACAGCAATATTTATTATGTGATGATCAAGGCAATTGTTTAATATTTGAAGACTCGCTAAATAATAAACAAACTTTGGAATTGCCCAAATGCAAGGAACCTTGGCTGACAACGGCTGTAAAACTGCAGCAGCAACAATATATAGTAATAAGCAATAGACAAGGCAATTTGCTGCTGTATCAGCTTCTACAAGAAACCAATAATTACGATTTAAAACAAATCATAAAACACCCTCATGGCAATTTAGGAGCCACTAATCTACACTGTCTGCAAGAAACCTTGAACTCGGCCTTAATACGCTCTACTGGCCATGATGGTGCTCTAAATATCTTCTCAATTGACTTAATTAATGCCACAATGCAAACTTGCTCACGCCAAATTATACCCGTTTCCTGGGTTGAATATATTGAAAAGTGCTATAATGATTTGGATTTATATCTAGGATTTAATGACAATCATTTTGTGGCTTGGTGTAAAGAATTTGATTTTCTGCTGCAGTTGCCCTGCGGTGGTGGTCACAGATGTTGGCATTTTATGATAAATTCCAAGGACTTTAAAATTTCTCTAGCATTTATCAAAAATAAAAGAGTACGTTTTTACGAAATGCCTTTATTAAACAAAGAGTTAACCACTTTACCTTTGGCTAAACGTTGGCATATAGCACCCTGCAATATAATGGAAATATTACCCAAAACTTCCCATTCATCGCAAATAGTAGTAACAGCGGGAGATGATAATCTGTTAAAAGTTCATACCTTCAACCCATTAAATGGTCTTAAGGAGAGCAAAGAATTACATAATCATATATCGAATATAAGAGCCCTTAAACTTTTACCTTTAAATGACAATGAATTCTTAATATTTTCTGGAGGCGGTCGGGCCCAACTTTGTGTTTCGAAAGTAAACTGTAGTAGTTACCACATAAACGAATTGATTAATTATACTTTAAAACCGGATAGCAGCAATAAAACCAATGATAAAGAATATAATTTTGATCCCGAGACTCGTTTAATGGCTTTGGACGTTAAATCTGTAAATAAGGAGGAATATGAAATTTATGTGGGTTGTTCCGATGGTTTTATAAGACATTTAAAACTTAATTTAAAAACCATGGAAACCCAGTTGCAAACACAGTACTTCTATGGCAAATGCATTCTACAATTGAAATATTTAGCTGATTTAGATTTAATTATAGTGGCCGCCACTGATGGCCTTTTAAAGTTCTATGATAGTAAAATTTCGAAATGTTGTCATCAGTTGCAGCATCACTCTAGTGGCATAAATGGTCTCGCCGTTTTATATAATTCCTCAAATAATTGTTTAAAAATTTTAAGTGGTGGTGATGATCAAGCTGTTTCTTATACGGAATTGTCAGTCAAAAATTTGGACTTTGTGATATTAAATGAATTCCATAAACCTTATTTACATACCGCTCAAGTCTGCGCTAGTGCCTTGAGTTCCTGTGGTCTATATGGGTTTACCAGCGGTGTGGATCAGATGCTGCATAAACTTGATTTGAAAACAGGTGAAGTTGTGGATAGTTTTTACTCATGTGTGGCCGATATTAAAGGTGTAGCTTTAGCCGATTCCGATGTTTGTTTGCTATATGGCTGTGGTTTGCAAATTTATGCATTTAATTGTTAATATTTGTAATATAAAATGTTAGTTTTTAATAAATTGGAAAAAAATTAATAAAATGATCATATTATTAATAAACTTAACAATTAATTAATAAAATGAACAAGTTTTTAATTAAAAGTAATTAACTTTTTTATTTGTCTATGTACTAGTCTATAGAAATGTCTAAGAACTAATCTAAACCAGTCTATCGACTAGCATATAGACCATTCTATGTATTTTATAGATTCTAGTCCATAGATTTGTCTATTGTGACTAGTTCATGTGCTAGACTGTCAATAGACTATTGTCGAGTCTATGGGCTATTCTCTTGACTAGTTAATAGACCGTAGATTAGTTAGGGAATGACTGCATATGAAGAAGCCTATTAAATAGTTAAAGTAATAGTATAGTTACCAGTCTATGGACCGGTTTATTGATTAATCTATGTACTAATCCTCTACAGACGTTGGTGAACATTTGGTGTTTGTTATTTTAAACTGACAATAAAATTTAGTGGAAGAAATTTTTTAATACAGTTTTCCACACCTGTTAAATTTTTTATGGTTGCCTTGGAAACCTTTGTTGACATTAAGTAAACAAGTATTTACAAATTTATAAAAAAATAAAATAATAAAAAAAGTTATTCTTTGATAAAAAAAGAACTCAATAAAATTATATTTTTACCATGGATTATAGTGATAGCGAAGAGACAAACATCGATATTGTTTGCCAAACAACGGTAAATGAATATTTCGATCAAGTCATTGGTCATATAGAAGATATTGTTCTAAGCGACACATTTCAAAATTTACACGAACAATTCTTGGAAAGAAATTGGTCTAAATTCGAGTATAATGAAGAAAACAAATTGGAATATATGGATGTATTTGAGGAATACACCACAACATTTGAAACATTCTTTATGGAAGAGTTAAACAAATGTATGGAGGATTTCGATATGGAAAAATTTGCTCAGGAATTAAAGTAAGATTGGAAAATAGGAATGAATATAAACTAAAACTTGATTTAAAACCTTTATTTTTAATTGTAGCTCTTATGACTCTACAACAAATTCTTTGGGATTTGTTGATTCCGAAATTTTCGAATTATTGTATTCGTTTAGTAATTTTCAAATCTTTAAAGATTTAATGTTAGATTATCGTCGTAAGAAGGAGGGACGAGTACAACATTTAGATTTTAATATTCTCACAACAAAACCTATATTTCAAAGGGCTGAATTGTTGGAAGGAACTGTTGATAAGTAATCTGCTAATAATGTGAAATAAACGTGTTTTGTGTTTTCTAAATTTTTTTTTTAATTTATGGAGATTTTAAAAATTTGCATAAATATTATAATAAAATTCATACTCTATACTATAAGATTTTACTTAATTTGCAGTTTTATCTGAAAACAGTATTTAAAAAAGTTAATAAAACAATCAGCATAGTTTTTTTCAAATATTTCTATTTTAACATCATTTTAAATGATTAATTATTTAGCATAGTATAGTTATTAAATATATACGTTTCATTGTTAAAAAATAACATTAACAAATTTAAACTTAGGCATTTTGCAGATTTGTTAATTTAAACAAAAAAAAAGAAATAAAATTTTTTTGCAAAACTCTCTTTGCCACAAAATCTTCTCATCAAAAACCATTTGCTTTAACAAATAATACCAAACCTAAAACAATAAGGTTTTGTAGATTTTAAGCCAGAGAGCTCAAATTAACAAAACTCTGCTTATAAATATTAAAAAAATATAAATTTTTTTTCGAAGGATATCATTTTACATTACATTCTTAACACTCTCAGCTCCATAAGGACAATCTCTTTTAAGGGAAAAAAAATAACAAAAACACTTTCCATTATTAGACATCTTTATGTTGTAAGAGTTTTTTGTATTCATTTAAAAAGATTCTTTAGGGTTTTTAAGGAAAGGGGTTGTAGCAGGATGATGAGTATTTGAAATTTAGATTTCATTGACTCATGTGGATTATAGTATTTCATTTAATTTTAGCAAACTCACTGCAAATTTTGTTCTTTGGCTCTATTTGGGAGAGTTCGATTTAAATTTGCAGTGTATGTGACAAAATCATTTATTTTTTTGATCTTGTTGCTGCTGTTGTTGTTCTTTTTCGGCATTAGCCTTAACAGCAGCTCGATGGGCTTTTTGCTCTTCATACATGCGTACAAATTCCTCTTTAGTGGGTATTGGTTTGATATGACCCTGTTGTACTAAGTACTTGATAGAAACGGTGGTGCCGCCTGTAATTTTAAGGAAAAAGCTTTTAGAAAATTGTTTTTTTAAGCAATTCGTAACACTTACCCAAAGTGACTGCATAACGTACGGGAGTGGCTACCTTATAGCACAAATATGCCACTGCCCAATGACCCAAATTAGAACTTTGCACTTTTTCTATGATGGTTTCACTTAAATGTATATATTGTAAAAGAGAGGGTACATCCACTCCGCTAAAATTTAAAGTTATGTTTAAAAGAGTTTTGATAGATAACACATGACCTTTACTCACCTTTTTGACAGATAATAGAAGCCACACATCCAACCAGCAGAGGTCACCACATGCACTGGAATCAAGACATACCAGTACTTCTTATACATTAACTTAAACTTAGCAAATAAACCCAATTTGGAGGCTTCACCAAATAAGTCCACATCGGTGATGGCGGCTGATTTGGTATCAGACTTATTGGCTCTATCGGGTGCATTCTTTGTGCCAAATTGACAGCGTGTATTGTAGATGGGTGCACAGGCATGATTTTGTAATTGTGGCCAAAGCAAACTCTGTGTTTTAAAACTGTCCTTATTGCTGTAAATCGTGGCTGCTTGAGTTGGACTGCCAATGTTACGTATAAAGACAGCTGTGGAATAGTTTGCTGCACGTTTTAAACACCACAATTGCTGTTGTTTTAACTGATTACTACTCCTTATGACAGCAGCATTGTTGACTTTCAAAGCGTTTGTTGAGAGCTTTAAGGTGTTCATTCTGTTAGCTTATTTTATTTAGGTGTTAAATTTTAAAAATTATTTCGCTTTTTCGCTTCTTAAATTCTCATTTTTTCCAACCAGATGTACGTGCCCGATGTCAGTTTACTAAATAAATCAACCGGACATAGTTGTTTTATTTGGTATGATTTGTATGTATTTTGGCAGTGTTAGTAATAATTGTAGGTACAGTATAAATATAGAAAGCAAATGTGTGGAATAATTATACCGTTATTGAGAGATGAATGGGTATTCAGCATATCAATGAACATGTGAGCTGATTTAATTGATAAATTATATGGTTTTTATTAAATAATCTGTGATCACTTCAGTTTTCCATCAAAAGTCGTTTTCTTATTTTATGAAAATTTCAATATACTTGCAACATTTTAATATAAATATACATACTTAATTTATATTAAAATGTTTATATTAAAAAATTTAATTGTTATTAGTTCCGTAAATAGGCGACTGACCATTCAAACTTCAAAGAAATCTTTAAAACGAAAGAATATTAGAATTATGTTACCACATTTCTAGTAATCAATTTGATTTAATTTTCCGAATGTATAGAAAATTGTGATATTATTATTTCTTCGTAAGTCGATGTTAGTTAACCATAGGAGGGTAGATCACTCTAATTTCATTCATCGTTTTTTATTTTCAAAGTAAATAACTTGGGAATCAGAAAATGTATAGAATTTTATTAAACAAAAGTTTACTAAAGAAATCGTTTAATGAAATTGAGACGAAATTTACCACGGGAATTTTCAAAAATATATTCCTGGTAAATAAAACAAAATATTGTGTATTTAACTATACACATTTTTTAAAAGAAATTTAAAACCAAAAAACCAATTTCCGCTTTCTACGTGATATGTTTTTCCAAAAAAAAAAATACTAATTAAATTTATGATGTTCAAAAAATTTACAAAATTAAAACGCATGATTTGAAGAGCCAATATAAGATATTTTTAATATAAACACATGCAGAACACTTTGCACATGTATTAACGATCGTTTTTCTTTGTAATTTCTCAAATACTTAGGATCAATTAACTTTTCACTAAATAATAATTTTGTTAAAAAAATATACAAACACGAAATAAAGAAACGATCTAACCAACGAATCGGTAATAGAAAATATTTTTGGGTGAACAATGCAATTGAAATCTAACGATCGATGCATTTTCTTGCAAAAAAAAAAATAAAATAAACAATTGTAAACATGTTTATATTACAAATTTGTAATCTGTCTGTAGAGTTAAATCTAAAGGAAGCTGAAGGGGAAAAAACGTTCAGGTTGAATTATTTTTTTGTTTCGACAAGGTAATTTTCATGTGATTTGAGGGGGCAGGCGAAAAAACTGTACATTTAATAAATAATAAAAACGATGGTGTATAAAAATTATTTATTAGAGACACCCACCACCACTGTGTAGTATGGAACATATTTTTAATTCGTAATAATTATTTAAAAACATTTATATGTACATGTGAGTTAGTAGTAAGATAAATTTGAAGAATTTTAATTTTATTAATTTGTAGTTATATTTATACAGAAATGTTGAGTTGCCCTTTTTAAAAGTTTAATTTTTTTTAATTATTCATACAAATTAAAATTCTATTTTTTGCATTTTCTTTCTATTAGCTATTATAAATATTATTTTTTCATAAATTTTTTTTTTTTCAATTATAATTCAAAATTTGTATTTATTTTAACTAAATTCATCAATTAATTAATTGCGATGGCACCTACTCTCTTTGTATGCAAGAATATAAACAATTTAATTAAGTGTTTTGTTTTTTATGCAAATATAAACTCTACTAATATAATAAATTAATCAGTTGAAATGTTTTTTCCTTTTTATAAACCAACCGCTAAAAAATCTAATAACATAATAATTTTTTTTTGTTTTATACTTAAGCCACAAGTATAAACAATTAAATTAAGTAAAAAAATAAAACAAAATGATCTGCCCATATGTCTATTGAAATTTGGAAAAGAAAATAATATAAATAAAAACAATAAACAGGGAGTCGGTACCAAAAAAATGTTTAAATGAAATCATTAAAACAAATAAAATGCCAAATAGCAAAAATAAATAGAAATGATTGAAATAAAAGAACGATTGAACAAAACAAATTTGTATATGTTCAAGTTTATTGAAAAATAAAAAAATGATAAGATACGATACTCAGGTAGTAGATAGATAGATAGATAGATAGATAGATAGATAGATAGATAGATAGATAGATAGATAGATAGATAGATAGATAGATAGATAGATAGATAGATAGATAGATAGATAGATAGATAGATAGATAGATAGATAGATAGATAGATAGATAGATAGATAGATAGATAGATAGATAGATAGATAGATAGATAGATAGATAGATAGATAGATAGATAGATAGATAGATAGATAGATAGATAGATAGATAGATAGATAGATAGATAGATAGATAGATAGATAGATAGATAGATAGATAGATAGATAGATAGATAGATAGATAGATAGATAGATAAATAGATAGATAGATAGATAGATAGATAGATAGATAGATAGATAGATAGATAGATAGATAGATAGATAGATAGATAGATAGATAGATAGATAGATAGATAGATAGATAGATAGATAGATAGATAGATAGATAGATAGGTCATTTACCTCTACATATTTTCTTGTTTATGTTACGTGTGATAATGCAGTTTAATGGGTAGTGCAGTGTACAATAATATTCCTAGAAAACATTAATTGAATTTGTTTGCGAGTTCATTGTCAGCAATTTTTTTAATTTTTTTCTTTATTAAAAAAGAAATCGTTTTTGTATAAAAGTTGCATATATAAAAACATTATAATTAAAATAAATCAAAATGATAATAAAAGGCGAAAAAACACAAGTTAAATTTATAAACAACATTATTTTTAAATATATTTATACTATTTTTTATTCATTTCCTGTTTTTATACATATTTATTAAGGATGCTGTGTACGCCACCAGCACATGACGTTTACACTCAACCACATTATATTCATTAATTTAAAACCTAGAGCGTATGATTGTTTTTTTTTTTTTTCTTTGGATTTTATGGTGCCGAACTCATACGCACCATTGCAGGCACTTGTAAAGCGTCCAATCTTTGCAAACGTTTACGTTTCTTTTCCATCAATGTTTTTGGAGGCGCTGCACTTATCAGAGGTTGGGCACACTGTGGTACCGGTGTGCTAATGACAGCCTGTACCAGAGTTTGTGTGGCATTTACTGTCGTATTTGGCATGTGATAGATGCCAGATTGTCGAAAAAGTTTTTGTCTTATACTAGGTCTTTTAACGCGCAAATCTTTGGTGGCATAATGTGATGATTTCTTAGAACTTGATGAGGAGGTGGTACTGTAACCATCACTGTTCGAAGCATTTCTGTGTTTGCGATGTTTACGATGATCATTGTTTTTGAGTATCGATGTGGTAGCCGTTGACAAGTGATCTTTATTAATTTCATTTTCAAAATGCAATAATATTTCGTTGGATAATTTTTTATCATGCGACTTTTTAGACTTGGATTTGGATTTTGCTTCTAATTCTTGTTTATTTTTTATGGCCACTTCTTCCAAATATTTTTCCTACAAGTAATATAAATTAATTCTGCATTAATATAACAGAAATAGATTTTGAAGATCAGTTAAAACTTAAGATTATTTATTTTATTTCCCATACTTACAAACATTTGTCTTCTGGCTTTATCACGTTTAGCCAAGACCACAACCCAACCACCAAATGACAACATTATAACGGCCGGTACTAAAACACCAGCCAATTTGTTTTCAGGGTTACGTATCCATGCATGATAAATCGCTAAAAATATGACTAATGAAGCCAAAATTACTGCTACCAAACGACCATTGGCCTTGCGTTCTTCCTAAAATTAATTAAGAATAAAAAACATTCATTCGTTCAATCATATGGTGATCATAAAAGCAAACTAAGATAAAAAATTGTACATATGTAAAAATCTTTTTATAAACTGGAAAAAATAGATCATCATCGAAAAAAAAAACACCAACAACAAAATATCTTATTTTCAACACCTTTAAAAATTATGTGAAAAATGAATATTACAAACATGCACCCAAACACATCACGCCACTTTGCTTTTCATCCTAACAATCGACGATCGTTCCATAAGTTTATAATTATTATAGACAATTTTAATATTGTTTACATACTTTTGTAGTTTATTAAGTTTTTAATAATTTAATTTGTTCACTCTTTTGTTTCTCCACTTTCATACCATAACGATGAATTGCTTGTTATTTGTAATCTCTAATCT
This sequence comes from Lucilia sericata, assembly GCF_015586225.1. Lineage (NCBI taxonomy): Eukaryota > Metazoa > Arthropoda > Insecta > Diptera > Calliphoridae > Lucilia > Lucilia sericata. The sequence continues at coordinate 84,041 of NW_023994660.1, read as the reverse complement.
TAAACAGTTTTAATTATTTTTCAAAATTTTTGAAATATTTTGTTTGTGAAGCGTCTACCTCACATTTTTATTATTTTGTAGTTTAAATAAATTGCGCTATAAATTTTGTCTATATATTTATTCTATTGCAAATTTTGTTTATTTTTTTAAACAAATTTAGATTTTTTGTTTTTAAAACAATCTTAAGTTATTTTTATAGATTTTAGGTCATGTCACATGTTATTGATTTGCATTCAATTCGTTGTTATAGATAGATGTCTTGAATGAAAATAAACAAAATTTATTTGGGATTTTCTAAAATTTTGTAATAATATAAATTATTTCACTTTTATTGTAATTATTACAATTTTCTCTTACAAGATTGTTCTAATTTATTTGTTCTATTTATTTTTTTTTTTACCAAGATTGTTCTAATTTATTTGAGCTATGCATTATAAAAAGTTTATGTAAACTTTGAAAATTTCCCTACAAACAATGAAATTTTCATGCACCAATAAAATATACTCTTATAGTTAATAGAAATTATTTACTAAAGAAATAAAAAAATTCAAACCTAAATATTTCTTCAATTAAAACTCTATACATATAGAGATTTTTCGTTTTGTGTTACGGAAATGATTTTTATAACACAGACCAGAGTCCAAAGTAAAATTTTCTAAAGGATTAAGTAGCGCTGAATCCGAATCTGTCCTCTTGAAGAAAGAATAAGACATAAGAATGGTTAAACCTTTTAAAGTCGACAGATTGAACTTCCAGATGACGGATGAATAAAGCTGTTATAGCGTCTCAAATATGACCGAAAATGTTTTTTTTTTTTTCAAACATCATGACGCGATATCTGGAAAACCTAATGTAATTGATAAATTCTCATTCGGCGCTGCTTAATCCTTTAAAATTTGTCAATATCGGAAGCGTCTTTCAAATACCTTTTATATGATACCAAATTTACAAATACATACATACATCTTTTGCTAGAAATATGTAAAAATTCATGAAACATCAACAACATGAACTAAACATCATTGCATTTTGAGTCCACCCTAGAAGTTCGGTCGGCCAGTGTCAAACTACCTATTAAACTTACCAATTAGGGTTACCCCTAACCACCGACTGTGCTTGTCCTACGAGGAAGCCAATCGTCACCCCATAGATTACGAAGAGACTGACAAAAAGCTCAAGTTTGTATTTTAAGTGTCCACTCTCTCGCTTACCAAGGGGACACTAAAGTGACGATTATCTTCATCCTCGTTTAAAAAGAGTGGAAATCACTGTCTTTTTCTGATGCATTGACTCTTTTTCGAGCTGCTGGGAATGTACATGCATATGTATGTATGTATGTATGTATGTATGTATGTATGTATGTATGTATGTATGTATGTATGTATGTATGTATGTATGTATGTATGTATGTATGTATACATGTGTTATAGACAGAGTCACAAAATATATGTATTGTTATGTCATAAAGGTAAATGGTTTTATATGTTTGAATCAATGCTTTCAATGGTAATCGCAAGCAATCGTTTTAAGCACTACTACCGTTGTCGCTAAAATACCGAAATTTAAGAAATCAGTAATACTTAACTAGGGTTACAAATCCGTTCAAAACCTTCATTTGTTTCAGGCTCTAAGAACATTTAAAACATCGTAAGTTATGAATCAAAGTATCATAAATTCAAATTGGTACAAATTATCTTAATTCCCCGAAAAATTAAATATTTGTGAATATAAGTCAGTTTCATTGAGTTCAAAATTTGACTGAATTTAACCATATTCTGAATTCTTATAGATAGCGAGTCGATTTAGCGTTGTGTACGTTTGTCTGTAATTCTTAATATTATCAAAATCTTTTCAAAAATATCAGAGATATAAGGAAAATGTCAAGGTTGGTATTCTGCGATTATGTCTAGGGGCATCATCGCCTCTCTATGAAATTTATGACAAATAATTTGAGTTTATTAACAAACATTCTTATAATTCAGTAACTTTCTAAAGTAATTTTTCTTTATTGTTCATTTTTTGTCCAATTTCCAAACAAATTTTATATTGTGCCCACGAGCAATGATTGTAAATATGTATGTACATTGTACACCCATAAAATATATTGGATGTGTAAACAAAAATATAATTTATTCCCATTCATTAAAACAATCGATATATTAAAAACTAAATTTTAAAATTCGTAATATGTATATTGGAATTAATGCGCAGTAATTTTGTTCCTTGATCTTAATTTTCAATGACTGCTTTTCATTATGTTTGATTTTTTTTGTTTGCATTTATAAATTAAACTTACTCGATTCTTTTTCTCCATTAATTCCCTTAAATTTCTTTGTATAATTTCTTCATCTGTCATGGATTCAAGACGTTTTTTAATGGGGCCCATATTTGGATCACCCAATGTCGTCGATGTTTCCGTTTTACTTGTAACGGTGCTGATCGATGACATAGAGGTGTTTTTAAAATTCGCTGAAGCAACATTATTTGTGGTAAATTTTATATCATTTTTTAAATTCGTAGTGGCAGCAGCATTCGTAGATTTTATATCACTTGTCATAACCATTATTTTTTTAGTTTTACTTTTTTTATATACAAGGGAAATTGATTAATATAAAATTTGTTTTAAATTAAAAATCCTTTCAATTAATTAACAGTATTCACATTATCACTTGTATTTGTACAGTATTCAATTATATGTATATTATTTATTAAATTTATTTATTTATTTTTTTTTTTTTTTTTGTTTCTTTAAATTTGTTTTAATTTTTTGATTTTTTCTTTCCGTTACTTAGCAACCTTGCATCGTTTGTTCAAAAAACCAACTAAATTGTTTGTAAAAATACGATTCGAGTATAACTCTTTGATTATATTAATTTCATGAAAATTTCGCTATTTTGGAGAAATAATCCAACAGCATTTGGACATAATAAACAATGTTCTTGGTACAATATTACTGTTGTTGTTGCTGTAAAATTTTCCAAAGAGAACAAAATAATAAACAACAATTTAAGAAAGAAAAATTGTCTGAAACTTGATTTTATTTTCATCAATATATTTTTTTTATTAGCGAATGGTATAAGTATTTTGTAGGTGCAGTGAAGGGCAAAATACTAATGTTTTTTTTTTTTGTTTTGTTATTTAAAATACAAATGCTTTCAAATTTGTTATGCGATTATGCTCAGTATTATTTATTGAAATATACCAATCAATCACGTTTTGTAAGAAAATATTTGATGAAATGTCAAAAAATACGGAGAATTCAGTGCTGTTGTAATTTATTATATTTTTATTATTAGTTTACAAATTTTCAGAAGTAGTCCAAACTTTAGTCAATAAATAACACTACATACATACATTGTACATGACCCCAAAGTAATCAATAAACTAGTGCTTAGACTAGTAGTTAATTCATCTATAGACTACACCATAGAACAGTGCATAGGCTAGTTCATAGAAAAGTCAATATACTAATTAATAGACTTCCATAAACCAATCAATAGACCTCTCTAGACTAGTCAACAGAATAGCCTATGGATTTCATTTTCATCTTACCGCCATCACCTTTTCGTTCTTCACTGTATTTAAGTATAAATATGTACATTTGTATGTGTTTACTTGATCATAAATTATCAGAAAAAATCACAATAAACAATTGCTTTGTATAAGAAACTGTTTGTTGCAAAATTCCTTCTCTTTTTTATACACATTAATTTTTTATTTTAAATTATTTTTATGTTTGTAACGGAAATTGAACTCGGAAATTGTGTGTTAGCGGAAAAATACATACAATCACGTCTGGCAAAACTTTAAGAAAAAAACTAAATAAATCAGCATAAAATTTTGTTTTTAAAATTTCCATGCATTTTGAAAATTAAACAATTTTATTTTGTTGTTATTGTTTCTTAACGATCATAAAAATGATCTTTTATTATTCAAACAAACGAAGAAAATTTGTATAAAAAACTAAAACAACAACATATTGTTGAATATTTGATTATATATTTAAGGATTTTTATGTGCTTAGAAGAATATGTTTAAAGTAAGAAAATATTTTAATATACAAGGAAGTTTATTTTTGTAAGATGATTATAGAGATGATGAGGCTGATTTTAATAAACATAAAATTTCCATTAATAAAATCATATAAAACCGCTTATGGGCTATAGGCAATGTTATAGTAATATATAAACTCTAAAATCGCCTTAGATCCTTAATTTTTATAATATCTACATATAAGCTGCGCACAATAGGCCCGATCGAGGCCTCGGTGTATTTTTACGTATTTGATATAAAATATATACTCCTTTCAAACTAACTAATTAACTATAATGGGCCAAACACATCTATCTCTATACTAAAAAAAATTGAATATTTACATTAAAATCTATGTTTCATAACCTTTAAAAATATCACAAAATATTTTTTATCACTCCTACAAATGCAACTCTGCATAAATATTTTCTAAACACCGATTACTTTCATTGCATACACAAATAAATTTCTATTTTTGTTTAAAAAAGAAGAAGCAAACAGCTGCTTTTACAGCAAGTGTTTTACTAAAATAATTTTTTAGATTAAATAAAAATTGTATTTAATTTAGTTTATATTTCGTATATTTGTTTTATAATTGTTATTTATTCATAACATAAAGCTTATTAAGAGTGACGAAAAATTGGAAGGTATTTTTAGAAACTAATACTACAAAGGAAAAATTTTGTACAAAAATAAATTTAAGCAAATCAAAATTATGTATTTTGTGTATGATTTTATGAAAAACTTATTTTTAATAGTACATACATATTTAAATGTTCCATAAAATTCTGTTTTAAAAAAGTTTTCAATGAAAATTTGATTTGGTGCAAATGAATTTTTTGTGTGCCACATATCCTCAAAGCAACCAACCATGTTAATGTTATAAATAAAATGCATATTGTTATTTTATGATTTTTTTTTGTAAAATAGTGGTGAAGAATATAAATTTCATATTCTACTAGGAACATAATAAAATAATTGCTATTATCTAGCTGTCGTCCTAACGTCCGAAAATAAACAATTAATGACATTTTATTAAAGCAGCACTTGTAGGATCTCCGCAAACATGTCGAATGGCAATCGAGGTCCCGGTCCCATACCTAATCGTTGGCTGTATTGTCCACGCAAAAGTGACACGATTATAGCAGAGAAATTTTTGGCATTTAAGACCCCATTGAGTGATGCATTCACTAGCCAAATGCCCATGGAATGTATTTTCATGCCAGACATGATATTCGGCTATTGCAAATCATTGAAATTAAAATTGGGACTTTGGATCGATTTAACGAATACAAAACGATTTTACGATCGTGCCGTGGTCGATGCCCAGGGAGCCCAATATGTTAAGTTGCAATGCCGGGGTCACGGGGAAACTCCCTCTCCCGAGCAAACACGATCCTTTATAGAAATTGTAGATAATTTTATCAATGAAAGACCATTTGATATTATTGCGGTACACTGTACGCATGGATTTAATCGTACTGGTTTTCTGATTGCTTCCTATTTGGTTGAGCGTTTGGATTGTTCGGTTGAGGCTGCATTGTCCATGTTTGCGACAGCCAGAGCACCAGGCATTTATAAACAGGATTATATAAACGAGCTATATCGCCGTTATGAAGACGAGGAAGACGCCACCCCGGCACCAGAACTACCAGCCTGGTGTTTGGAATATGATGACTCAGGTCATGGCGGCGGCGGTGGTGGACAAAAGCGTAAACATGAGGAATCTGCACACTCTTCTAATTCTCAGCAAGCTTTAGCTGCTCGCCAACAACATTCCAATGGTAGTTTAGGTCTAATAGAGTCCTTAGATGATGACAATCAGGCCGATGAGGCAGATGGTAACGATGATGGTGCCGAGGACGACGGCAAAGACGGTAATGGTGAGGGTAGACCACGCAAAAAGCGACGACGTGAATTGATAGTTAAAAATGCCACCTTCATGGAAGGTGTGCCAGGAGTTGTTTGGGTACAAGACCAACCACGCCTGGGCGAATTACAACAGAAAGTTCAAGACATGTGTGGCTGGAAAAAGAGTGGTTTCCCCGGCTGCCAACCTGTGTCTATGGATCGTAATAATATAAAACGATTACACGAAATACCATATCGCGTATCATGGAAGGCTGATGGCACAAGGTACATATTGTTTTATTCTGAAAACATAAGACTGTTTTAAAAATATTTAATTTTTTTTCATTTAAGATATATGATGTTAATAAATAAACGAGATGAAATTTATTTCTTCGACCGCAATAACTCATGCTTCCAAGTGGAAAACTTGACTTTTGTCAAGTCTACAAATCTTAATGAACACTTGGAGGATACGCTAATCGATGGAGTAAGTTAATGAAGTTTTATTTAGAAAGTTTTAGCAAATTTCATGTTGTGTTTCAACAGGAAATGGTTTTGGACAAATATAAAGGCGAAATAATGCCACGCTACCTCATCTACGATATCATTAAATTCTCCAATCATGATATTGGCAAGGAGCCATTCTTTCCCAATCGCCTAAAATGCATCAAAAGAGAACTTGTTGAGCCTCGCATCAAAGCCATCGAAAAAGGTATCATTAATCGTCCTTCGGAGCCATTTAGCATACGCAACAAAGAATTTTGGGATATACGACAATCAGCTTCTCTGTTGGGTGAAAAGTTTGCAAAATCTTTGTTGCACGAACCCGATGGCTTGATATTTCAACCATCGGAACAACCTTACACAGCGGGCGTGTGTTCTGATGTCTTCAAATGGAAACCGTTGGACATGAATTCCGTGGATTTCCGCATGAAAATTCACACTGAAGAAGGTCTTGGGTGAGTATTTTTTATTTTTTGCAAAAATAATATTTATTTCCTAAAAAATGTTTTTCAGCATTGTAAAATGCAAAGTGTGTCTTTTGTTCGTGGGAGGACACGACGTACCATTTGCTCAAATGAAATACACTAAAGAACTTAAGGATTTGGATAATAAGATTGTAGAGTGTACGGTTAATCAAAAAGGACAATGGGAATTTATGCGTGAAAGAACCGACAAGACTTTGCCCAACAGCTATAATACGGCCGTATGTAAGTACATTCCTTTACCACCAAAAACTGAAAACAATTCTAATAATTCCAATTTTTAATTGTATATTTCTAGCTGTGATTGAGAGTATACGAAATCCGGTTACAAAAGAGATTCTTTTAAATTATATTGCCCAATATGGTTATCGTAATGACAATGACATGATGCCACCACCACGTAATATACACCATCACCACCAGCAAAATCCCCATCATCAACAACAACAGCAGCAGCAGTTTAGACCTCCTTCTCAATAAATGCAGTTATAAATTCATGTCGAAATTACTTTCTCAAAAAAAATCAGACAGGCAGACACAATTTTAACTAGTTATTAAAATGATGTTTTTTAATTAAATTAATTAATACTACAACTTACTTGTTTAAGTTAGTACTTACTATGATGTCCTTTTCTATGGCAAACACAAACAAAAAACAATTTACATAAATATTTGTTTGGTTTTAAACTTAAAAAAGTTCATTGTTTTATTAAGATCATCTTAAAATACTACCATTTTTTATGAGTTCTTCATCTGTTACTAGACCAATATTTTTTAAACACACTAAGGCTGCTGCCTGTTCGGCTTGTTTCTTATTCTTTTGCCAATATGTACTTCGGTAACGTTTGCCATCGTACTTACAAATGGAACGAAACAGTTTATCTTTGCCCTCTGTCTCATAAACAGGTTGTAATTTATCCTCTTTCCTTGAATGTTCATATAAGATACTCTTGGGAAATTTGTCTATATCTTTTGGGTTTAAAAGACATCTTATTTTGATTTGATGTTATAAATAATAATTTATTTTACTTACTCATACTGTAGTTGCTACGTAGAAAAGCAACATTTTCTTCTATTATATCTTCTTCATTTTCTATTTTTGGTTTTTTTGCTACCGTCTCTAATACATCCGAATTGGCCACTTGTCCAGGCACAACTTTTCGTCTGCCATATTTACTTTTGTTGTGCAGTTCTAATTCCTTTTGCCGACAATAATCTCCTAAATTCCAAATCTCACTGAAATCAAAATAATTTCATAAAAAAATATGTTTCAGTTCTGGTTCAATTTCGGTTGTTATATTTTAGAACTGTTATTGTTTAATACTACATATTTCAGTTGTAGTTCAAAGCTGCAGTCATATGAAGGCTGCGAAAGACGCACACGTGGGTCATTTTGGTCCCTTTGAGATACCTATGACTGTCTTAATTCTTACCATATTTGTTGCATAGTTTGCGATTGTAGGAATTGTTTCCCTCTTGGTGTCTCCTGTTGTTCCCTTAATATACTCTGTACCCCATACTTGGTATTGTGTGGAGGATTGTCATAGTCAATACTTAATTTTAAATATTTACAAATAAGCTCATCCATGGGCAAAAAACCTATAAATAAAAACAAATATTACTTTGTTGTTGTAAAATCTATGAATCCAATCACTTACCCTCCTTCCTAAATATGGATACATTAATTTGAGCTGCTCTGGCCACCATTATACTGGAAGCACCACACTGTTTACGAAACTTTAAAATATCTTCGTATTTTTGTATATCCCGTGAGCCACCATTACAAATAACTGGTATGTCAATGTGTTTAACAATCTCTCTTATTACCTCGGGATGTGGTTCATGCTGTGGTCTTTCATCTCTGGTACGACAGTGTATGCCAATCGCCGCTATACCAGTGCTTACCAGTTTCTTGACCAATTCTATGGTATCTTGCAGGTCGGGCAGTATACGTATTTTACAGGTAACTGGTATTTGCAGGCCATCCACAAGTGTTTTTAATATGTGCACAGCCTTATCTGGCTGAGCCAAAAGAGCAGCACCCATGCCGCCCTTAATGGAAAATTCCTTAGGACAACCCATATTGATATCTAGACCAGCAATATCATGCTGCACTTTTAAGCCTACTGCCAAGGCTCGATTTGCATCACTGGTGCCCATTTGCAGCACAACACGAGACTTCTCCAAATCACAGGTACGAAAAGTTACCGTGCCATCGGTGGGATCAATAAAATCCACCGTGCCCAAAGCCTCTAATAATTTTAGATGATTAACAAGCTCTTAAATAATTTAGTTTTTTTCTTACCATTTATTGTTCGTTTGCATTTTATTAATCTTAAATCAATTAATTCCTCGGTGTAAACAATATCAGCTCCCATCTCCAGGGCCAACAATCTAGTGGGTAGGGTGCCTACTCTTACCATGGGTGCCAAAATGATTTTATTGCTATAATCTAAACGCTGAACTTTATCAATAGTCATTTTTCGTAATAATTTCCAAATCATACGAAATTAATAAAATTAATGTTGTGATGATAGAAGTGCAATTAATTTTTTTTTTCTGGCACATGTACAAAAATAACAAATGTTATCAATTCGAAGTGAATGTTAAGACAAAATGAGGAAGTTGTAAATAAATCAGGGTTTGGAAACAAAGAAATCAAATTTCATTTTATTAACCGTCTTGTCTATACCCGAGCAAAATTACGTACATCAATACCCAACATACCCGGGTATGTCATACAATTTATATGGCTATTTCATCTTTTTATACATTTTTAGTGTATAATTCAGATAATTATTAAAACTTATTTAATAAAACGTCTGTATATATAAATTAAATAGTTTTTGATCATAAACCATTAAATTTTACCAATTTGTTTTAAAGTTTTCTTATTGCTTTCCTATTAACAAAAATATCATATACAAAAAACAGATGATTATTAAAGAATTAGATTTAATTATATTACTACTCATTGATCTCAGGTATTTATTATTACTATGTAATATTGTTATTTTGGCCGCGAAGGCTTAATATTACAAAATAAATGTATAAATAAATAAATAAAAACCTAAAGAAAAACGCCTTCATAACGTATAATGTACATTATGCAGAATTTGACTTTGTAAAATTTTGACTTCAAGAAGCTATTACTCAGTGACCGGGAAAGATAATTGAACAAAACTTTTTATATATTATTTATTAAGGTGTATAAAATCGATTAGCATTAAAGAAATTGTGTTTGTTGTCGTAAGTAGGGAACTTTTTTGCAAAAAAAGATTGCTAAGTCAGGTCAAAAATTTTTTTAAACTTAAATAGTTTTATTTATATGAGAATAAAATTACTATAATCAGCATAATTTTACTTTACTAAGTCATATACAATAAAAAAAATTATTTCATCAAAATCGTCCCATATTTGTTAATGTTACAGGGTCCACAAATATAACACATTCAAATTTATGAATAAAGACACATGAGTCTATATTTGAAACTAAATTTGTTGTTTAGTTCAATATTTTTTTCATAAGATACAAGAATATATATAATTCTAATAATAAAACAAAAAATTTATAATGAAACTTAATTTTTGTCGATAACTGACATATAATTTGTATACATACCGGGGTATGTTGGGTATTGATACACGAGGTAAAAATAGAAAATCGGTCATAAATCGGTTTAATATATAAATTGGTTTAATATAAATGTATAGAAAACATTACCCTTAAAGCATAATCCGAATTTCAAGCCAATACGATATATAGATCTCGAGATATATCACTTAGCAAGACATTTAGATTGAGTTGTATTAGCACTGTTATTAAAGAAGTCATGAAAATTGCATTCATTTTGCACTACTGCAAAATTTTTTGCTGGGGAAGTTTAAATTACAGATTAGAAATATATGTAAATAACTTTTGCATTTTTAAATAATTTTGAACTCTACTAAAATTTATTATTTTCATACGATTAAATAAAACAACTGTTGTAAATTCGATTGTAGATAAATTATATTTATTTTTAATCGTATACCTGTATAGAGTTTTAACAAAAAGAAAAAAGTTGAAATAAATAGGTTTGTAAATTCTCCAAAAATTCATATTCGGGGTCATGGTTTGTTTGGGAAAAATATTAAATTATAAATACAATATAAGCTACAATGTATATTACTACAATTAAACGATGCAAAATTTGTTCGAAAAATCTTTTTAAATAAATTGAAACTAAAAAAAGAAACTAACAAAATAATAAATAAAGTAATAATAAAATTTTAAAAGTTACCATTAAACCTTTAAAAAATCTTTAAATTATACTCTTTAAATAACGTCATTGATTTCATCTTGACGTTTATCGATCCTTTGGCAACGACAGCATTTTTCACTCAAAGATTTCCAGCAGCTGCGATGAAAACAAGTACCGCAACGATCACAGCGTTCAACACGTGATTCCCAAGGATATATTATCACATCAGCATGACAATATTCACATAGAAAACCTCGGGCCGTACAAAGCTAAAAAGAATTGTATTATTTAGATTTAAAATTCTTCTCTAATTTTAAATATCAACTCACCACACAATTAAATATATGATTTTCACATTTACTTATCAACTCATCTATGGAGCGGTGCAAGCACTTGGTGTGTGCATCGATAAAATCCGACATAGACCAATTATCGATGTCGGCGGTTATATAATCGGGTACCGATTCAAAATAACTCTGTTCACGCAAGGCAAAACGACACATGCGTATAAAGTCTTTAACAAATTTCAATTGTAAACGTTTATTACGAGCACTGAGCAATGATTTACTACGAATATATAAGGCAGGATTCAAGTCGGGTACATAGAATAGAGGATAAGCATACATTTGTTCCAGCAGACGATAAGCAAAGACACTAACTGGATAACATTTAAAATCCCAGCTGTAAAATTAAGTAATTTTAATAGTGTTCTAATGTAAAATTCCATTGATACTTACGCTTGCAAAATCTTGGCTGGTGTGGCCGAAATTTGATTACGATGACAACCAGTACAATGATATTTACCCAAATAGGTGCAGTAACGAAAACTCTGCATATATTGGGGTGATACCCGCATGCCACAGCCAGCACAGCGATAATTTTGTTTCTTTAACAATTCTTTGCGGCTAATGGAAGAAAACATAAATTTAAATAGAAAAAAAGTAAACTGTAAAGCACTTACTTTGGCGTGGGATGATCGGTAAATATGATTTGTTGCCTTGGTGGTGCCCAATATCTGGTGCCACGTGTTGCCGAATGTATGACATGTTCATCAGGATTAGCTGAACTTGTTAAATCGGGCATGGGTAACAATTTTTGTGGCGTATCATCATCCGATACCAGCCACTTTAGTTCAGAAACTTTTGGTAGATGTTTCTCATCAAATTTCGATATAAGAGAAAGACCTACCACCTCAGCCGAAAGTAAATCATAGCTTACTTCTTCTAACTCAGCATAAGGTATATGTTCTCCTTCAATAATATCACCGGATGAAGTGGGTACGTTGAAATTTTGAGTAGCATCTGACGAGGCCAAGTAGTCTGTAGCCAAAGGTGTAGCTAAAAAGTAAATTTTTGATGAAACATCGTTCTACAATATTTTTTAACTTTAAATGATTTTTAACTACTTATCACTTTAAATAGTTAAAAAGAATCGTAATCAGTAACATTTACCTTCTCGTAACTCTTTATCTTTTTGCGTTTCCAGTTTATTCCACTTTATATGCTCTATAGCGGAGATTATTGCCTCCGATATACGAAAATGGGCATTTTCCTTCTCCAACTCCGTATTGTTGCGTGACAAGTGAGACATTTGTAAAAATCTTGTTAAACTTTGGCAATTTTTTGGAGTAACCAACATAGAGCCCGGAGAAGATGTTGTTGTGGGGGAATCACCCGACACCAACATATTAATACCCGAACAATCAAGCGTAGTATTAACATCTTCGAACAGACTTTGTGATTTACGAGATTTTAGTTTTTTACCATCGATGGGTAAAAATTTATCGAAAACTGTAGAACCCAGCGATAAGGATGACAATTGTTGCTGAGAAGACATAACGGAATGATGATTCTGATGATGTTGTTGTTGATTGTCTGGTATAATGGATTCTATGGCAGTTTCAGTAGTTTCCTGCTCTGTTCGACCACCATGATCCACAAACCAAGATGTATACGAGGGTGGGGTACTGAAAAGCGAAGAAAAGAAGCTGTTCAAAGGACTAAGGCTTTTGGAAGGCTTGGCGTTGGAGGCCAAAGGTGTGGGTATAGCACAGGAAGCTGTTGGATGCTGATTCTGCTGTTTATTTTTCTGTTTCATTTCCCAAGTGTGATCTGTCCAGATCTTTATATCATCGGTGTTAATTAATTGTATGCATTTGGTTGTGCTATTCGAATTGCAGGAAGACACTGAGGTCGACATTAAGCTGGATGTATTTGACTTGTTTGAATTTATGGTATAATTCGATATTGGACTTTTACTACGGTTTGAGCTTGCTTGTGATGTTGTGGGTTGATTATCGTCATAATCCAACAAAAAGGAACCAGAAGACGAGGTAGTGGCGTGTGAAGCATTTATATTGGAGTTTACGTTGTGAGAAATATTGTTTTGTGGTATATTCTGAGGTTTAGTTATTCTAGATCCGATTGTCCCAATGGTTTTACGTCTAGGTCGTTTTAAGTAACCAACATCCGTGTCATCTGGTGATGTTAAAATTTGTTTGGTGAATTCGGGAAGACTTTTCGTTTTACGTATAGTCGATAAACAGGTAGAAGAGGGATGAAGCTGTGTTGATGTCTTTGTAGGCGAATTTTTTACAGACGAAACCTTTCGTTTGGTTTGCGGTACTATAATAACATTTGGCTGAGAATTAGATCTCTTGTGATTCTTGTTGTCTTTTATATCATCTTTGAGCACCGCATCTATTTGACTTAAAAGACCATATTGATGTGTTTCAAAGGCCGTCAAGCCAATAACTAAGATTGTAACATATTTTTCTTGCCTTAGTAGAGCTTCTTCGCTGTAATGCTCTTCTAATAGTTCTTTATCGGTGACTAAATACTGCAAAAAACCACATAAATTGTGTTCGTTAAGATTGTGCATTAACCATCGTGTCACATGTGTTAATATTGTCGTTTCTCGTGGAGTTTGTCTTCGATTTACATTCAACGGTGTCTGTCGATTTTGTAGTAGTAAAGATGCTGTTGCTCCCCTTAATGTTGGTGTTAGAATACTACGGGGAGGTGTATTATTTGAATTACGTCGTATACTAACTGCATTACGCACCCATTCAAAATCATCGATTATTTTATGTAGAACATTCAAGTTTAGGTCATTATTGCCATTGTAATTGTCGATGTTATTATTGTTGTTGTTATTTACATTCGTAGATGCACCAGATGTAGTTGGCGATGAATCATAATCTAATGCATTAATACTTGTATTTGCTTGCAGCTAAAATAAGAATTGAATATAAAATGGGTATTATTTTTATTTTTTATATGAATTAGTTGTGAAACACATGTTGAGACAAAGGCTTATTTTAATTAAAATTTATTTTCCGATTTAAATTTTAACAAATTTATGGATTAAAAGTGGTCACAGATTAGTAATACTAGTTACAACAAATTTGTAAGCACAAATAAGTGATTTTATTTATTTATTTTTTAACTTAGGCATTTCTTTCAATTTAATCGATTTTAATATGTACATTTTTGTGGAGATATTTAAGTTTCTCAAATAATAACATACTTAACAGATTTATGATTTCAAAATTGTGCTGAATTTAACGATTGCTGCATTATAAGTTTTCAAACGAACGCTGTGCCAACTTCAAAAATGCGACATGTATCTTTCCATGGGCACTTATCCAAAGGAATAAAATTCCTAAATTATTGGTACCTATACTTTAAAATAGTTGTAGACAAGGACTAGTAGAGTCAATATTGTTTTTGCATTAAAAACATCGAACACACAATATGTATAAATAACTGTAGAGTAAAATTCAAATGACACCAATTTTTAGTTTCATACAAATGGGCCTCCCTAATGAACATACAAAGTTTGTATTATATATACAATGAATACGTCGTTCCGTAAATGTTTCATCATCGAACAGATTGCCATCAGGTCTCTCTCTACTCGTCTGACTACATTCTTGTCATTCTTTTGCCAATCATCATCAACAACAAAATTCAACTTAAAGCAGACACACAAATGCTTGCAACTGACTGACACAGAAATAGAAAAACGCAGTTTATACAATAACTACAATAACAACAACTTTCACTTTAATAAATTGCAATTGTTTTATTTTTATTTTTTTCTCTTGTTGCCTTCAAATACACTACCTTTTCTGGTTGATTTTTTAAACCATGTAAAATAATTTCCGCACATGAATTGAGTACTTCCTTTAAAATCGTGTCATCAACCGCCCCATAAAGAAACCAAAGATTTAAGGTTTTCTTTAAATTTTCAATTAATTCACGACACTTTATTTCGTCTTTTGGCAACAGTTGTAATTTTTCTTTTACTTTTGTTGCCATTATTATGTTTATGATTGTAATTTAGTACTTGCATCTGCTTTGTTTTTTTCTTTTCTTTAACAATTAAATTGAAATACCCAAAATCTCAAGGAAACTAGAAATAACAATTATGATTAATTATTTTATATTTTTTTCTCGCTTTTTGGGAAAATATAATTCGCAGTAAGAAAAAAAGCACACAACACGCAGATAAAAACAACAAAGCTGACACAGATGTCAAAAGTTTCTCTTAATTTTATTTGCTATGACATTTATATACGAAACATAAACAAATATACGAAAAATAATGTAAAGAAAAAAATATAAAAGAAAGAGATGTTGCCACATCATTTTGTACAACTAATTTTTTATTTAATTAAAACTCGATTATGTTTAAAATTTTATTTAATTTATTGATCTTCTTTTAATTTCTGAATAATGTATTCCACAGTAACATTCCTAAATGACAAAAATTCTAAATATTAAATATTATTTATTAGAAATTACCTCTTAAATCAGGATTTGTTTCTTAATATGTACCTATTCCTGAATAATGTAATTTTTCTACATATATGTAATATGTATTTAAAACTTATTTCAATAACTAAAGTAAAATTTTGGGGAAATTTAGGCAAAATTACATTTCTTTTCAACTTCCAAAGTATAATAACTTAAAACAATATATAGTTTTGAAAAAACGCTTTGCAAGCAATTTTAGTACAAATCATGTTCTTTAAAAAATAAATGTTTCATTCAGCGTTTAAAACAAAACGTATGACGTCGAAAAATACATATTTTGGAAAAGAGATAAACAAATAGAACTGTATCATTAAATAAATTTACAAATGAGTACCCATATTCAAAAAGATAACCAAAGATAACAGTAGTTTATTTAGAACATATATACAACAAAAAACAGTTTAATACTATTACAAACTTTAATATTAGTTTCTTTAAATATGGGACTACCGGTTTTTAGGAAAAATATTACCAACCCTCTCTTTAGATTTAAAGAAGCGTTGCCAACATTTAATCTTAAAATGCAACCCTGTTAATGCGAAAAAGAGACATATGTACTGTTTAAAAAGTGCACTTGTAAAAATGCCGAAAAACACCAGAGTTTAAAACAGAAAAAGTGCAAACAATACGTGCGATGTATTTTTTATATCCAAAAAAAAGCTGTGTAAAATAACAAAATATTTAGTTAAAAATAAGTCATAAAAATATAAACAATAAAACTGAAGTATAAACAATAAAATTAAAGTATAAATTATAAAATATTCAAGTTTAATAAAACAAAAATAAATTTGAACAGAGATTATAAAATACTAGATAGAGAAAATATTAAGTCAAACACCCAAGTATGCGTTGCTGTTTGTGGAACTTTGTCGAACAATCTCTTTGTTGTTTTTGACGCATATAAACGCATACATGAACTTTGTTTTTGTTCTACTAAATCATCGCAAGGAAAATCAACGTCAAGCAACGCATTGCTGAGGACTTGCGTTTTTCTCGTTCAATCGTTCGTTGTTTTTTCATAATTCAACTCGTCATACGAAGGTCTTTAGCAGCGTTGCTGTCTGCCATCGACTTTGTCTTTTTGTCTGATTTTGTGATTTGTAAAGTACGGACGTGTAAATTTTTATATTTCTTGTTTTATTAGTAGTTTCTAAGTGAAATTTCCAAAGAAAAAATATTAAAGTGCTTTAAAATTTTATTTTTAATAAGAAAAATCTTGAATATTTTTTTCCTTGTGTTTTGTTGTAGTGAAAAAAAAATTATGAAAAATATTCTAAGTTCTATTAAATATTGACACTTAGAAAAATTTTCATTTTTTTTCTACCACCACCAACACTTATAATTTTTTCCACTTTGTCACTGCCTCGTTGTTTCGACTTGTAAAAATTTTCATTTTTTCTTTCATTCGTCTTTAGTTGGTTGGTTGTGGCGAGTATTTTTTAATTCACATCAGCAGAAAACTGTAGAAGGAAAAAAATAAAAGGAAAATATACTGAATTTTTCATCTTCTGTGGCAGCAAAAGTATAAAATTAAATTTTTTCAACTTGTGAACATTTTATACACCCTCATACATATTTTGGTTTTTAAGGGAAATTGTTTAATTTTCCTTAAATAAAAGCTAAAGAAAATGAGTGTCGATGTATCGGGAGAAAATGTAAGTATTTTTTTAGATTTTCTAAAGTTAATTTTTCCTATGAAAAAAATTATTTTATGTTTATTATAAGTGTTTTCATTTTTATTGACTTGTAATAATTTTACAAATTTTTTCAATGTTATATAGACTTTGAAAAAATTCACAAAAATGGCGACAAATCAACTCACTCACTATACATAATACAACCAGTAATGTTTAGTAGCGTTTTTTCAACACTAGTTTTTACGTTTAAACTTTAAAGTGATATGTTATGAAAATAATAAGTAAAAACTGGTGTAACTACATATTTATAAGGGATAGTAGGGTCTTTGGTTAAAAATTAAACTTTTATGATAGATAGATAGATAGATAGATAGATAGATAGATAGATAGATATATAGACAGATAGATAGATATTTGTATTTTGATAACTAGGGTTTAAATAATAGATTACTAGATTAGATTAAACTTAAAGAATGTAGATCAACTTTATCAGTAAATACGGCCTTAAGCTATGTATACACGGTTGTTAGATCTTACAACGTTGGCAGTAAAATGTGCGAAAAGTGTCTAACAACAGTGTCAACTTACAAATTTTGCAAAAGAAAAATTGTAAGATCACACTATTGTTAGATATTTTCTGCACATTTTACTGACAACGTTTAAAGATCTGACAACCGTGTATCACAGCTTTTAGTAATCTTTGTTCATAATCGATAGACTGCCGAATCGATTATTTTACAATTTGAGGGATGGATATATGTGTAGAGTCCACATGTCCAATCAAGAACCTGCGCGGACCGTGCACCATTTGTAAAAAATTTAATCAAGTCTTTTTACCGATTTTTTATACACTCAAGTTTACCACTCTGTTTACAATGAAGTATAACATTTTCTGGCATTTTTTTCAACTATTCCATTGTTGTTCAATGTGTTTATTACTAGATTTCATTCGTTGTTGTAGTTGAGGCTGTTGTATTTTTTCATACGCTTTAAATTGTACGTACATACATACATATGTACATTTCACAATTTTTTTTATTAAGTCCGTCAGCCACATGAGCATTTAAAAAAAGACAAAAAAACATAAATAAGTAACATTTACAAAGAATAAAAACAAGGTGTACATTAACGGATACACCGAGAATAAGAAGATTATTTTATTATACGAATAATCATTAGTCGTAGTGTATAGAAGAGGGTATTGTTGTTTTAAATTTGTTTGAAAATAGATTTTACATTTTCCCTTCTAATATTTATTTATCTTATCACATATAAATGGGGTGTAATAATGAGTCAGTGTTACTTTAACTTAACCATCATCTTCTTCTACCCTTTAAAAGTGAAATATACAAAGGTTTTATAAAATAAATAAGATGACAAATTGATTGTTATATTTACATACTCATGTACTTATTACTAGTTGAGGATATAATAATTTTGTTGCTTTCATTTTACGGAAACCTTGACCACTTATTGCGTTCTTATTAGTTTTAATTCTATTTGTATAGGTATCTATAATTTTTGTTTTGTTGAAATCTATATGTCTCTTAGAGAGTATCATGTGCCAAATTTAGGGCCAGTAAGGACTAGACAACTTTTGTTTTATTTTTATAAAAAATATTCGTATACATAAATGTTTTTCATTTGAACTTATTTTGGCTAGTTTTTCATTAGTTTTTCATTAAAATATTCAATTATTTTAGTATAAGTTTTTTCTATTACACAAAATTTTAATAGTTATTTTCGGTTTCAAATCGGTATAACTTTTTTCTTATAGAATATATTAAGTATAACAGTTTATTCCATAGAAGTTTTATTTATACTTTTTCAACAGATTTTCTATCGAAAATTTACTATAACAAAGTTTTCCACAACAGTTTTACCTATGTTATAACAACTTTTTATAGAAAATTTTCATTTTTATTTAAAGAGTATGTTTATTATATCACCTTTTCTTAAAAAATAAGTTTAATAGTTTTTTAAACCTACAAAATGTAAAGTGCCTTTAATGAAGCAAAAGAAAATATTGTTATTAACACTTAATCACATTGAACATATTTGAAATTAAACAAATTATAAACCAATTAACATATGGAAATAAATAATACACCATATAATAAATTCTGTTTAAAATTTATATTTTAGAAATAAATTTATTGGATAAACAGCTTGAAATAAGTATTTATAAAAACGATTAAAATCACCAAAAATAGTTAATAAAAATCAATCAGTTACAAAACATACAACTTGTCATTAAAGTTTAAAGTTTGCATTTTAAATATCAACATTTTATTAATTGCTGAAAACAAAAATGAAAGGTGTTTGAAAGAAAAAACACCATAAAAATAAAAACTAAACAATACACAAAGTTAAGTGTTAAATACATTAAAATTAAAGATAGTTTTTTGGTGTGACCCACTTAATATTCAGTATTTTTTCTTTAAAAAGTTGTCTATTAAAAAAATAAACTATGTAGAAAAAAGCACGTGATCATTGTTGTTATTGTAATTAAAAACAAACATATGTTTTCTAAAAAAAGTTTTATTTACAAAGGTTGTTTCTAGAGACACACAATATACAATACATACATACATATAAATATATGTACAAATTTATACGATTTGATGATTTGTTGTATTGAATACAATATTGTATATACTATACATAAACATGTATGAATTCCTAAGATCGTGTAAAAAAATAAAAACGTGGCGAACCGACCTACCACGTGTATATGTCTGCCTTCTTGGGTTAGAGTTGTTCATCTCACTCATAATACTTACAAATGTACCTACATATAATAATAACAATATTAGTAGTAGAGTAATGATTTTTGAAAACAACCAACAGTTTTTCCCCAAATATTTAATATTGTAACCTGATTTTTTACTTCCTGCAGTTTTCGTTCGTTATTATTGTGTCTCAACACTGACTCTGGGTAGGTTTTTTTTATTTGACATTAAAAAAAGACTGTTAAGGGTTGTAAATAAATGTGTGTTATTCACTTAAATAAATATTTTCCACATAGCTAGCATCCTATCTAATACAGTTGAGAGCAACAAACGAACACACATTTTTATTTGTTGGTTTTCTTTTTGTTTCATCTTGACGTCTACCTAACAAACTAACATGTGGGTATATTGTCTGTTGTGTGTACAAATTGCAAAAATATGAAAAACTCGTTTGTCTTATTAGGCCTTTTTAAAGGGGGGTATATTTTTTCATTTTCAATTTTATAATTTTTCTTTTATTTAGTTATACATATGTATGTATATTTCTTTTATAATCAGCAGAAGGTTAATAAACCTTTCTGGTTTTCATTTTACTCTTCTCTACATGGTAGCCAGACTGTTAAGGACCTAAAATTTTAAAACTTTTCTGAAAAAATATCAGACAGCTGAAGTTAACTAAAATTTAATGTTATTTTCCATGATGTAATAAGTACTTAGTGCATCCTGGTTATTTTCGTTATTATTTTTAATTTCAAATCTATGTATTTTAGTTTTCCTCCAGAACATTCTAAAGTTTTGTATAGTTTCAAAAATGTCAGTAGAAAAACACATCGATTTGAAATTAACAAATAATTCCGTTGTATTTTTAATTTGTAGCTTCATAAATTGCTAATTAATCTTCGTTTTAAAATTGTTTATATCTTACTCTTTCAACTAAAGAAAACCATTTACTTAATCCGTTTCAATTATATTTTTACTTAGCACCATTTTTTTGTTTAATACATTTTTTATATTTTAATATTAATTGTAGCCACCACCAGCCCATAATGGGGGTACTGCTGAGGTCCAAGTGAATGGCATGAGCAATGGTCATAGTAATGGCCATATTAGTAGCAGCAGCAGCAAATCTCATAAATCGTCAAGCAAGGATAAACATCGTGACAAGGATAGAGATCATAAGAGCTCTTCGTCGAGCAGTCATAAGAGCAGCAGTCGGTGAGTTAAATTATAAAGTTTGAATAAAAATCTTAATAACAAGAATTCCGTTTTTTTAATTTTTAGCGATAAAGAAAAGCATAGCTCTTCTTCGTCGTCGAGCAGCAAAGATAAACATCGCGATAAGGATCGTGATGATAAACATAAAAGCTCTTCATCGAGCAGTTCTAGCAGTCATCGTGACAAGGATAGAGAACGTAGTGATAAAGACAAACATAAATCATCTTCTTCATCGTCATCTTCTAGCCACAAGAGTTCTTCAAAGGACAAGGATAGACGTGATAAAGATAGAGATCGCAAAGAAGGCTCTAGTAGTTCTAGCAGCAGAGATAAAGATCGCAGTGATAGAGACAAGGACAAGGATCGTCATCACAAGTCAAGTTCTTCTAGTTCTCGCGATAAAGATCGTGATAAGGATCGTCATCATCGTTCATCATCTTCGTCGTCGTCCTCGTCGAAACATAAACATTCCAGTTCTTCTTCGAAATCATCATCCTCTCACGATAAGTCACCCCGCAAGGATGGTGAATTTATCAAGCCCGAACCCTTGTCTCAGCCATCTAATCATTCGCAAGAAAATGGTTTCAATGGCAATGTTTTATCGCATGATATTAAACAGGAACAGTTTACACAGGATCCTCTAGAAACTAGCAACAGCAATGGTTTCAACCAAACCTTCGAGGATAATATCAAAAGAGAAGACGAAAGAAGTTTCAATGTATCTCAAGCCAGTTCTTGTGATTATTCCATGTCCCAGTTCCGCGATGACGAGCCACCGTTTGTGGCCAAGGAAGAAGACAGCATCCAAGAAGTCAGTGTCAAGTCTGAAGATGATGAATCACCAGAGGAGGACTATAAACCCGAGGAAGAGGATGAAGAAGACGAAGATGAAGATATGCCATTAGCCATGCGTAAAACAAAATCTCGCCAAACACCTCAAGAACAAATGGATGATGAAGATGACGAAGAAGACATACCCTTAGCTAAACGCAAAATAAAGGCTGAAGAAGATAATGACGACGATGAGGATGTACCATTATTGGCCCGTAAGAAACCTAAAAAAGAATCGAAATCAAAATCCAAGGACAAGAAAAAGAAACGTATCAAGGAAGAGGAAGAAGATGATTATGCTGACGTAAAACCCAAAAAGAAAGTAAAGAAGGAACATAGTGCAGTAAAAACAGAAACCGCATCACCGACAAAGCGCGTTAAGAAGGAAAAGAAAAATGATGAAGAAGAGGAAGTTTGGAGATGGTAAGTGTTATCTCTACTAATTTGAACTTAATTTAATAACACGTTCAATCATATGAGCGTAAGTAATTTTATTGTTCCAACTGAGTTTTCTGGAAAGGTTGTATATAAAAACAATTTTGACTTCTATGTAATTGTTATGTGTAATTTCGTTATTTCTTGAATATTACGTTTTTCTGTTTTTCGTTTATGAAAAATAGACTACTAACGAAGTATTAACTTGAAAATATCGCTACATTAAGTCGCTAAATTTTATATGTTTTTCTTTTGCTTTTATTGGCAACACTTGATAACAGCTGTTTTTATAATTTTGACATTTTAAAATTGAGGTTATATACACTTCGTCGTTTAGTCTGTTTGTGTGTATATATTTGTACAGAATTTTGCGTAATGCATTTTTTTCTCTCAAATGGCAAAAGCAATTGCATTTGGCTCAGTAATATCACGATGTACATGTGAAAACATTTTAGCAACAAAACAAAATAAAAATCAGCTATTTTTACAATTAAAAAATAATTTTCTCAATGACCTGGGTGGACTTTTGTCACCACATACGTCGTATTCTTCTTTAACGTGTCACAGTTATGCTACGAGAACTAAAAATGTTTCTTTGGCAACAAAAGACAAGAAATTGGCGGCACGAAAAACTAAACAAAAATCTTCTGCTCAAGTTTCTTTGGTTGCGAAAGCAAAGAAATTGGCAGAGCCTAAAAGTAAACTAAAACCATCTACTGAACTTGCAACTGCTGCTCAATTTTTCAGGTGGGAAGAAGAAAAGCGTGATGATGGTGTCAAGTGGAATACTTTGGAACACAAAGGGCCAGTTTTCGCTCCTCCCTACGAACGTCTACCTAAGAACGTACGCTTTTTCTACGATGGCAAACCTATGCATTTGTCGGAGGAAACCGAAGAATGTGCTACATTCTATGCCAAGATGTTGAATCATGAGTACTGCACGAAGCAGATTTTCAACGACAATTTCTTTAAGGATTTCCGTAAGACCATGACTAAAGAAGAGAAGGAAATCATTAAAGACTTCAACAAGTGCAATTTCGAAGAAATGCATCAATATTTCTTGGCCGAATCGGAAAAACGTAAGAATGCCACCAAGGAAGAAAAGCTTGCCAAGAAAATGGAAAACGAAGCACTGGTCAAAGAATATGGCATCTGTATTATTGATGGACATAAGGAGAAAATTGGTAATTTCCGATTGGAACCTCCGGGTCTTTTCAGAGGTCGCGGTGAACATCCCAAAATGGGTATGATCAAAAGACGTATTCGTGCTGAAGACGTCTCCATCAATTGCGGCAAAGACTCAAAAATACCTGCACCACCTCCAGGCCATCGCTGGAAAGAAGTCATTCACAATAACACTGTCACTTGGTTGGCTTCGTGGGTTGAAAATGTCCAAGGTCAAGTAAAATACATTATGTTGAATCCTTCGTCCAAACTAAAGGGTGAAAAGGATCATATCAAATACGAAACAGCTCGAAAATTGGCCAAATCCATTGATAAAATTCGTGAAACATACCGCAACGAATGGAAATCGAAAGAAATGCGAGTACGTCAACGTGCTGTTGCACTGTATTTCATTGATAAATTGGCGTTGAGAGCTGGTAACGAAAAGGATGAGGATCAAGCTGATACGGTTGGTTGTTGTTCATTGCGTGTCGAACACGTACAACTGCACAAATCGTTGAATGGCAAAGAAAATGTTGTGGTATTCGATTTCCTTGGTAAGGATTCTATACGTTATTACAACGAAGTCGAAGTGGAGAAGAGAGTATTTAAAAACTTGGAATTGTTTATGGAGAACAAAAAAACAGGTGATGATTTATTCGATCGTCTGAACACACAGGTTCTCAATGAACATTTGAAAGAGCTGATGGAAGGTAATTATTATTATAATAATAATATCACATAATTTCATTATAAAATACTAATTCAACATTTTCTTGGTTTAATTTAAAAGGTCTCACTGCCAAAGTGTTCCGTACCTATAACGCTTCAATTACATTACAAAATCAATTAGCGGAATTGACTAAGGATGATATGACACTACCCGAAAAGCTGTTAGCTTACAATAGAGCTAATCGTGCAGTAGCCATTCTGTGTAACCATCAACGTTCAGTGCCCAAAAGCCATGAGAAATCTATGGAAAATCTTAAAGAGAAAATACGACAAAAACGTGAGGCCATCGATGATTGTGAAGCTGAATATCATGTAAGTTGCTTCATAGGATTTACAAATTCTACAGTTCATAATAATATATATATTTTTTGCATTGAAGGATCTTAAAAGACAGCGCGGTTCTGTTAAGGAGCGCATTAATGCCGATAAAAAGGCCAAACAATTGGAGCGTTTAAAGGAACAATTGAAAAAACTAGAACTACAAGAGACTGATAGGGATGAAAATAAAACCATTGCTTTGGGCACCTCCAAGTTGAATTATTTGGATCCACGTATTTCAGTGGCCTGGTAAGTTGTTTTATTTTTGTAAATATTCCATTAGCTTTTCTAATTTAGCTTTTTTTTTATTAATTTACAGGTGTAAAAAACATAATGTACCAATTGAAAAGATTTTCAATAAAACTCAAAGAACCAAATTTTTGTGGGCTATACACATGGCTGATGAAAATTACGTTTTCTAAATACCACAACACAACAATTAACTTAGTATTAGCTACTAAACAAACAAACATCCACAAAGAAACCCACCCAAAATTACATGAGAAGAACAACAAAATACTAAAATATGTAGTATAAAAGCCTATTTTCACTTTCACCACAACCACCAACAATCATCCAACAGACGGACGGAAACACATATTTTGTATATTGAGTTTTTATCAATATTGAAACAAACAGTGGTTTTTGTTTTTTTATAAAATACCTACTAAAATATCATAAAGTAATTCATAGAATTAAAGTGAACAAACAAAACTGAAAAAGTAATTTAGTGTTCAACATTAAACAAAACAAACATCAAGACACATTTGAAAACAAACAATTAAGAAGACGTATTTAAATTATAAATATGTTTAAAACAAACTATCAACAACATTAATTGACATCATATTTTAATTATTATTTTTTACAAAATAATTTTGAAATTTTTAACTATAGTCTATAAACAAACAACTTACTATATTATTTTAGTAAAATTATACTGTTTTTAACTGTCCGAAACAAGTATACGAACAGTCTAAAAACATAATTTTGTAATAATTTTATGGAAAAACATAAAATTACAACAAATTATTAATTTTATTCGTACATATGCTGAAATTGTGTTAACAATGTGCATAAAAACATAAAAAACACATTTGCAATTAGTTTAATTTATAAAAAAATATTTTCCTATTTAAGAATATAAATAAAAATATTTATGAAATGCTCCACTTATATAAATGCAAGATCTTAAATTATGTCATACATAAAACTAAGATCTTGTTCTAATAAATTTAATAATAATAATAATAATAAATTTAACAAACATGTTTAAATCTATAAGTTACAAAATAATTTTGTATTTAAAAAGAAACCAATCTACAAACATTATTATGTCAAATTATTATAAACAAATTCTTTAATCTTCACTAAATGCAAAGTTGTTTATTATTTCTTTAAATTTAATTTAAATTATTTTCTTTTAACTTTGTTTTATTTTCATTTATTGCATTTCTCTCTCCCTCTCTCTTTTGACTTTATAAGAGTATTTCTTAATTATCATTTTAATTTAAATTTAAATATGTGCAATCTATAATTTATAACATCATTTTGCCTCAATAATAAAATTTACATACATATTACAATTTTGTCTCTTACACAAAATTTTTTAAAAATTGTAAGACTTTCTTTATATTTTTAGATGAAATTATTATTTTTTTTATTTTTTCATTTCATTTTGTTTTCGCTTCAGATTTATATATTTTATAAACACATCTTATCGCATCCAAATCATTCTTATAAATATTATTGATGAAAAAATCGAAAACTATTTGTAGTGTAATAATATAATGTTCTCTTGAAAATATATTAAAAACATATTTTCTTTTATTAAGCCTGAAAATCAACAAGCTAAAGAAAAAGAACTTCATATAAATTAAATAATAATAATAAAAATAAAAAAATTATATAAAAAAATGAAAAACAAATTCTATTTTTAAGTGATAATTTAGTAAAGAAAATAAATCGGTACACTTACAAAAACATATACATACATAAAACTTGGATTAATTGAATTGAAAATAAAAACTTATTTAAAAAAAATAAAGTTTGTATTTGTTTAATTTTTTAAGGGTTTTGTAATTGCTTAGTTTAACAATTAACTCTTAAATAAGGGCCTTAGAGGTTTGAACTGGAACGATGCTAGAGGTTTCCAAATTACTTAATATGTCCAGGACTAGAAATTAATTAGATAATAATTAATTTCTATGAACTATATACGCTTCTTAACAAATACAATATTCATGGAAGTCTTAATAATATGACAGTTCTTAATTGGATGCTAGTTAAGTAATCATAAAAATAATTTTCAAGAAAATCGGGAAATATTGGAACAAGCTGTTTCTAGACTAGGATTAGTAAAATATTGAAAATATTCAAACTATTTTTTATATATCCCACTGTGTTTTGTTTATAAACAAATTTAGGAGCGAATTCAGAACGCAATTGAAAATCGGCAGTCAAATCTCCGCATGATCGTGTAGTCTTCATTGAAATTTTCCCATTTTTATGTTATGGAATTAATATTATTTTTTTATCCAAATCAAAATCGATATCGAAATTTATTTTCGTTACAAAAATTTATGAATGTGGCGTTTAAGACTTTTTTAAATTAAACAAGTTTTAAATTATATATTTATTTTACCCTTTTTATGGCTTATAGCTGATTCAATTTATTTATATTTTTATGAGTAACAATAAGTTTATTAACCCATTTACAGCCAATCAAAAAGTACAAGTTAAATTTTTGAAACTTCAAGGTATATTTATTTTCAACAATACAAAAAAGCAGAAACGAAAAAAAATATTAAAAAATATTAATAATTAGGACATTAGAGGGGATTTCCGTTTTTATGTAGCTGGCGATTTTTATCGGTTTAGAGCCGTCACAGAAACTAGAAACAGAGTGAAATGGCAGACACGGGCATTACTATGTTATCAGATTATTTTTAGACCGTTTGTTTCAAATTAATAACTGTCATACTTTGTTTAAAAAATTTTAACAAATTTATTTTATAACATGTTTTTAGTATATTTTTGGCCACTGAAGTTTAGTAGATTATTACAACAATAACAATGAATTTAGTTAAATTGTTTGATTTAATATTTATTCTGAGCACTTTCCTCTACTCAATAATGCAAAAATAAATAAACCAGTTAACCGTTTTTTAATACAGCCTTAAAAATTAAGTGTTCCCAAATTGGCACAGCGACCGTAAATGGGTTAAAACACCAAAATCATGTCGAATATTATGAATTTAATTTAAATTGAGAAAATAATTAAAGTCTCTTTTATGTACGTAATTTTTAAGTAATATTTATAAATTATTAAAACTTCAATTACCTATTTAAAATAACGTAGATTTTACATCTACCCTCGTATGATAACGCTATTCATTTATGTCGCCTTGCCAACTTAACTACATTCGAATGTTTGTTTACTGTTGGTAATACCATTTTTTACAAGAAGAAGCATTAGTTGACAAAATTTTTATGCGTTTTTTTCTTTTTGGGGTTTGCTAAATTAGAAAAATTTGCAAAAATGCGATAATGCATAAATAGCAAACAACTTTATAACTATTTTCTGTATTGCAAAATTAAATAAACAAAAATATCAATAAATTCAATACGATTTTATATTAAAACAACTATAACCAGCTAAATCGATTAGTTTTTAGTACGTGTATCTAGAACTTGAGGGAAAATCTAAATGTAATCGTTGTTGTTGTAAATGAAGAACATGGCACGTCAGCGTGAAAATAAAGGAGGCAATAATTCTTCCGAAAAATCTGCAAAACAACAAAAAATCCACAAACAAATAAATGAGAATGCTGAGTCGACCAAATCTAACAATAGTTCCGGCAGTAGGGCTAGTACCACTACCACTAGCACCACTTCATCGAATGCAGCCATGGATAAGCCCAAAAATAAACATTCAGCTCATCCTAAAAAGGCCACTTTCGAAGAACCTAAATCAAAGTTTGTGTTAAACAAATGGAAAACCTTGGCCGGTTGTATTTGTATGGCAGTAGCGGTGTATTTTGGTTATCAGGGCTATTTGGAAACGCGAGTTAATACACCGTACGATAATCAAAAAATGGTTGCCCGTGCCGGTTTAGATGATCCCGAGCGTTATTGGGGTTCTTATAGACCTCTCAACTATTTTGGTATGAAAACTCGAGATCCCCATTCTTTGGTCATGGGTCTAATGTGGTATACACCCTCAAATTTGGGTCATGGCGGTAAGGGAATAAGACATTGGTGTGATATGGGAGATAATCTGGATAAGTATGGCTGGACTCATCATGATGGACGTACATTTGGCGTACAAGAAATCCATGATTTGCCCTTTGAGCTAAAAACGTCGTTTGTCAAATATCCCAGTGGCAAACAATTTGGCGGCGATTGGACTGCCAGAATATCGGTGAAGAATACCAGCAGAGCGTGGGATAAATCAATATCACTTATATGGTATGTGGCCTTGGATGAGCGTACCAATGGCCACATTAAATATGTTTCGGACGAAAAAAGTCCCGAACCAGGAGTCTATGGCGAAACATTGGGTTTGGGCGAATTTCAATTGAGGTTTCATCCTGTCAAAGGACGCATTCTGCACAAATCCTACTTGAGTACCGTTGCTCCTTCTTTGAGTAAACTTAAAGAAACCGTGTTTACCCATTTTAGAGCATTCACCGATAAGAGAGGTCATCGCTATATAGGTTTACCGGGAGAAATGATATCACACAATGGCAATTTAGCTTTAGATCCCAATTTTATTGCCATACAAATTACCGCCGAAGTAGATTTTACCATGGACATAACATATCAATCGACTTCAGGTTTTTCAGTTGGTGAATTGATACCTAAACCTCCTACGGGTCGTGAATACACTGATTCGTTGCAAGCTCATATAGCAGCATTCGATAAACGTTTCGAGGATACATTCCATTTAAAGTCTAAAGGTTTCTCAAATGATGAAATCAAATTTGCCAAATATGCGTTGAGCAACATGTTGGGTGGTATCGGCTATTTTTATGGATCTAGTAAGGTTAGTAGTGTGCATAATAACAATACAAAATAATAATTAATAAATAAAACATTGTTCATTTATAAGACATTGTTTAACAAAGATGTCTGCTTTTTGCATAAAGTCATGCAAGGGATATATCATTTTATTTTAAACTTATTTTTTTAAGCAGTTTAAACTTTAAAGTCGAAAGTCATTGCGAATAAATCTTAAACATCGCTACTTTAGATATTTGTTTTAAAGACATTTAACATTTAGTTATTTGTCGCATGCGATATTTCCCAATATTATTATTTTTATTTATTTTTTTTTTTTGTTAAAAATAAATAATTTAACTTTTAGCTTTCTTTATTATACTCATACATTTTAAAATCATCAATGGGTTAAATTAATAAATAAATTTCTCACCCATGACATTAATGGTTTAAAAATTTATTTTGCCGTCCCTGATTTTAGGTGCAATCTGTTTACACCACTAATCCTGTGCCGTATTGGAAATCTGCTTTATATACAGCAGTGCCATCACGTTCCTTCTTTCCCCGAGGCTTTCTTTGGGATGAAGGTTTCCATGGCCTGCTAATATCCTCATGGGATATTGACATTGAATTGGATATAATAAGTCATTGGTTTGATTTGTTAAATATAGAGGGTTGGATACCTAGAGAACAAATACTGGGTGTTGAAGCTTTAGATAAAGTACCCGCAGAATTTGTTATACAGCACAATTCCAATGCAAACCCGCCTACATTTTTGCTAACGCTAAAGAAAATATTGAAACATCATAAACAGGAATTATCTCTAAAAGGTAGATTGGACACTTTAGAACGCATTTACCCACGCCTACAAGCCTGGTTTTCATGGTACAATACTACACAAAGAGGAGATTTGGCGGGTACATATCAATGGCGTGGGCGCGATGCTACAACCGAACGTGAATTAAATCCTAAAACACTAACCTCAGGTCTAGATGATTTCCCCAGAGCTTCACATCCCACGAAAAAGGAACGACATATTGACATTAGATGTTGGATGGCATTTGCATCTAGTGTAATGTATGAATTGTCCACTATACTGCGCAAGGAGGATCACAAGTACTATGAAACTGCTGCCTATTTAAAGGACAATGAAGTTTTAAATGAACAACACTTAAGTCCCTATACAGAGACCTACGCCGATTGGGGCCTACACACGGATTCGGTAGTACTTAAAAGACCACAAATGACACAGAAAAATATGCAACGTGGTCATCAGCATCACCAACAGCCACAGGAAATGGTGAGAGTGACTTTGAAACAACCAGATTATAAATTTGTTGACTCCACTTTTGGCTATGTCAACATCTTCCCCTTCCTTTTAGAGATTCTTGATCATGAATCTCCCTATTTGGGTAAACTACTGACTGACATAAGAGATCCACAAAAACTGTGGACACCTTATGGTTTGCGTTCTCTTTCCAAATCGTCTCCCTTGTATTTAAAACGTAATACCGAACATGATCCTCCATATTGGAGAGGTCCAATCTGGATTAATATCAATTATTTGGCTGTAAAGGCTTTGCGCCACTACGGCATGTTAGAAGGTCCACATGCCGCTCTGGCCCGTGAAATTTATGCCGAATTGAGAGAAAACTTAATAAACAACATATTCAAGGAATATCAACGCACCGGCTACTTGTGGGAGCAATATGATGATACCAGTGGCCAGGGCAAGGGTTGTTATCCATTTACCGGCTGGAGTTCTCTGGTTGTACTTATCATGTCTGAACAATATTAAAAAAACTACAAATTAAGTTACAAATTAGGAAAATTGTAATTTATTACAGAAACAATTATTACGTTTTGTTTAAAGCCGAAATAAAATATATTAACTAAAACACAGCAGTTTTTAAATATGAAACGAAACATTATAAACCTAACTACTTACATACTTCAAGCATAATTTAGTCAATTTATTTAATTAATTTTAATGAAACTGTCGTAAACTATAATAATGTTCTTTGTAGTTAAATTGATTAATAAAAAAATCCCAAAAATAAATTTTATTACATTTTTCTATAATAAGTAATACACTACATAGATGGGAAATGATAATTTTAGGAATAATTGTTTAGGGTAACACAATTGCAGCTTGTTTCAAAATGAATATTTTTCCTGACTAATTTTAGATTTAGTAACCCAATTGGACAGTTAGGATAGAAGAAAACAAATAATTACTTTGCAAATAAATGCTTTATATATTTATGCTTTTAAATATACATAAAGTACTTCAAATTTGATTATATTTTGCAATGATTTTAATTAATACATAAAGTTTTTATTAGTTTTAAAAATATAAATACAATATATGACATTTCTTTAATATTTAAAATATTACTATTATAATTACGCACTTAATAATTACTTACTTTAAAATCTTATCTTTAAATGATAAAATAATTATTTGTTCTTACATTTCAAATGTAAATTTTAATCCTCATAGTTTATGCAACATAATAAATTTTCTTATAACATCTTGTTTTCATTTTTCAATTAAATAAAAGGATGACTTAATACACAATTCGATTAAAAGCTTAAATATTAATAAAAACAAACCCAGAGTTTGGAACTACAACCACTTATTTTAAGTACAATTACAAAAATAATTTAAAATAAAAAGAAAATTCCAAGCACTTGACACAGCAAAATATATTTCAACAAATTCTTCGGCTTATTCTGCTGAATAAAGTGCTAAATCTCATTCGATATCAGAAAATAATTGTCAAATATATAATTTTTTATTAATTATAAAAAAAGCTGGTGCTTAAAAAGAAAAAAAGATTTTTAGGGATTTTTACTTACAACAGTAAAGTAGCATATAGAAAAAAAGTATAAATAAGAATAAAAGAAGTTTTAAATGTAAAAAACAAAAATTAACACAGTTCTGAGATTTTATATAGCTAAAGAGATGTCTGAACGAATTAATAAACAAACTAAAGATTTTAATCTTTCTTATTTCGAAAAGGAGGAAAACGGTCTAATAAGGCATGGAATATACTGCCTGGTATGCGCTGGTGTTTATTTATTAAAACTTCTAAAGCCTGAGCAACCTAAAATAAAAACGAAAAAATAGTATTTTTTTTTATATCAAACATCTTCACAAAACTTACTTTTACTTGCAACTCTTCGGGTGTTAAAGAACCATCATATTCGATAGGTTTACCCAAATAGGTTCGAAATTTTACCGGAAAACCTCCATATATAGGATAAACCGGTATTCTTACCGCATTATAAAGTTTAAGGAAAAATCTACGAAATATTCCCACTTGTCGGAAGCCCTCGCGGAGATTTTGTGTAAAACAGGGTATTATGGGTGCTTTAGCTTCCAAAGCCACCTTGGCAAAACCCACACGATTACGCCATAATAATTCATAGTAATTGTCGCCAAATTGAGCTTCGTAAACACCACCCGGCGAAATAGCCAAAAGGTTGCCGTCTTTTAAAATATTAACACATGATTGTACTGTGCCGGGACTTATATGGAATGCTTCGGATATAGTACCCCAACCGGGTAGTTTAAAGAGAAAACGATCTCCTATAGTATAGATCAATTGATCTCTCTGCAAAAGCATGCGAGAATTTAAGTAATACATGTCTACTGGTATGGCACCATGATAGTAAACAATTAGAGCAGGACCTTCTAGTGGTATATTTTCCATGCCAACGACCTCATAGCCATGATAAATGCGAGCATGAGCATCCCATATAGCGGCTACTAGTTTACGACCAACTTTCCAAAAACCACGATCAGAGCGCACCGAACGCAGAATCACTTCTCTGTAAATAAAAATAAAAAAAGATAAAAAATATGTAATATACTATACACTTGATTTGTTAATATCTAAACCTATAGCTTAACTAGAATATAATTTAAAAAAGTGGGTTTTATGAAATTTATATAAATGAAATTGTTATGGTCTAACACAATATGATAATATTTCTAATTTTTTTACAGGAAACGGTGTAATTTGATAGACATGTCATTAAAATGATTTTTCTATTATTAACCAGGATACTTGTTATATCGTACGATTTTTCGTTAATAAATATAATGATTTCATTACTAATATTATTCTTATCACAAATTTCTTCGAACATACCCCCCATTAAGTAAAACAAAATAAATACAAGTGTTATGCGATATCAGGTTTTAGTCATTGATTTATTGTTTTTAAAGAATACAATAAAGAACGTTATTAACACACTAGACAGAAAAATTTTTTGATAATATTAATTTTGATAATTTTATTTTTATAATAAAATTATCTTTTTTAAATCAATTAAATTATGCACATTAGTGTTAAAGTTATAGATATGTACGTTAATCTTTCGTTTTGTTTGTAATATTTGTCTATTGATTGACATTGCAAATCTTGCAAATATCTTAGAGAAATTCAATGCCAAAGAAACTATTGAAAGGATTTAATAAATTAAATTTTATTCAATAAAAAAGTTGGAAGTTTTGGATTTTTTTTAAATTTTAACTTAAACGCAGTTTCTCAACCGAAATTGGAATTTGAAAATTTTGAAATTATCTATCTATCTATCTATCTATTTATCTATCTATCTATCTATCTATCTATCTATCTATCTATCTATCTATCTATCTATCTATCTATCTATCTATCTATCTATCTATCTATCTATCTCTCTATCTATCTATCTATCTATCTATCTATCTATCTATCTATCTATCTATCTATCTATCTATCTATCTATCTATCTATCTATCTATCTATCTATCTATCTATCTATTTCTTTCTTGTTGCACTTTCAAAAGTTCTTATGTATGCATCTATTTATAACATATAATTTAAAATCAACTATAAAGTAGTTAAAATAAATTACTGATTATATATTCGCACTTTGTCTGTTTATTAATAATTGTATTTTATTATTCGATTTGTGTGTCTATCTCACTACCTATCTACACACTATAAAATGTAAATCTATAAAAAATTATATTGAAACATTTATACACATTATAGCCAATATGTTTATATTAAAATATTTACTTAACATTAGCAAGATAAATAATGAAAAAACTTACAGCGTCATAACTTGTTTAGTTTTTACTAAAACAAATAAACTAAAACACGAATGCTGTAGTGACAATAATATTTTGTAAGTTTTTAGAAAACCCACGTTTAGGTTTACATTTTGAAATTAACTTAAAGAGAGTCATATTTCGGACATAGGACTGGTTGTATAATTCGTTATTTGATCTAATATTAGCCTAATCTTTCTTCCTGATTTTGTTTAAATGCAACTTAATTGTTTAGAGAAAAAACATTTAATAGTCATTAAATTAAACCTTGAACTATTTAACTTGTTGAATTATATATAAAACAATTTAATTAAATTCTTAAAACTTTTTAAACGTAATAGAATATTTAATTAATTTTAAAAATCCAAACAAAGTATAAAATGTCATTTTGGTCAAAATAATAAAACAATAAAATTAGCAAATAAAAACACCGGCAATGACCTAAAGAATATTTCTAAGTAAACAGGTGTATATTAAAATAGATATTTTTTATACTATAGAGAAGCATTTGCTTGTCCAAATAACAGGAATGTATTTTTGTTTAATAAATTTGTTGTTTTTCGATTCTAAACTTGAAGTTATAATTCATTTCTTTAAGCTAATTGTCTTTACTTTAATCCAAATTCTTTTTATTAATAGAATGATTTAGGAACATTTTAAAATCTTGCAATTTCACACTTTCTGAGTCGATTAAGCCATAGCTCCTAGCCTTACATATTAAATTCAAATATTACCCACCTGTGTAACTTATAGATGAACAGGATTAAAAAGGATATGTAAATTAATGCCACAAAAACCAATGGCAAGAGGAATGTTGCAATCAGAGGGGTCAATAAACGATAAACCCACAAAGAATAATCCAAATCAATGTAGGAGGCTAAAAGAAACAAAATAAAAAACAATCAAATGTAAACATTTTCGCTTACGAATTGATTTTTTGCATTTTTGCTGAAAAAAAAAACAATTCAGTGGAAACTTACACAAAAATTCTTGCAGACCTTTTGTTAAATTTTGTATAAAATCCATATTGAAGAAATTGGGTTACTTTTTTATTATTTTAGTTTTCTCCAAACTGCTTTTTTTATTTTTTAATAATGATGATGTTGTTGATTCAAAATCGCTAACTTTCTTTGTTATTTTTTGGCATAATAATTAAATAATTACGGTGGCTAAAATAAGTGGTTTTAAAACCCGGGTTGCTTGATGATTCTTCTTTTACTTTCTTTGTTTGCTTTTTTAGTTAACACAATATTTTATGAGGTTCTGTAACTACTTTTGTTGATAATTCTCTTAGCTTGGATCTTTTTTTATACCATGCCGTTTTGTTTTCGTTCTTGCTATTTTCTATCTTATTTTGTTAGGTTTTATTCTTCATTTTTTATCTATCATAGGTATTTCTTTTTTTATAAATACGTATCTATATAGTAATACTTTTTAATGGTTCAACATCATTATTATCATTGTGGTTATGATAGTAATATGCAAAACAACTTTCACTTAATATTTATTAACTTATTTTCTTTTAGTGTTTTTATGTAACTGCATAGTTTTTATGATAAATTGTATAATATTAATTTATAATTTTTAGTTTTTGTGTAAAAATTCAAAGAATATCGAAATTTAGCCCACAACCTCACATGCCGATTTTATAAAAACAACTGATGGTGGAGCAAATAATTGGCAAAATAAAATGACATTTAAAAAAGTGTTGCCAATTTATTTTAAAAGGTGGAGCTCAGGGATGGAAAAAGTATGGTAGTAATATAATAAATTTGAATAAGAATCAGTAACGATCGTTTTAACACACTATTGCTATAGGTTTAGATGTTTTCTGCTTATTGACGGCGAAGTCCTCAATATATGTACATATAATCTAAATTTTTTCAATATCTGAGACTTTTTCTGGGAACGCATTAAAATACTGCACTCATGATCCAAGAAAGTAAGTACGAAACTGTGTAGGAAATAGCTAAACTATTAAAGCTCCCATTAATATCAAAGTATCGCTAGTAAAGAAGTATAAAGAAATCTTTCATTTTATTATTTACACTGACCTAGTCAGCGACTAATGGTAAGATTAATAACCTACTTCTCTGGTAAGAAAAATAATTTCAACATTTAACCCATGCACTTCTTATCTTTACTCTTCTTCAGTGTTCATTTCATGTAGGAAGTTGGGAACGTGGAAAATTGAGTTTATAATGGTGCTAAACTAGTAAACAATTTAAGAGTTCTATAAGTCTCCACCAGTATAAAGTTTGAGTTTAAATGGTCTCGACCAGGGCAAAGTGTGAGTATTTTGCGGTCTCTATTAATCAAAATGTATTGGAAGTGTAAAAAAGTAAGCGAATAATTCGCATATGCGAATCTTTTAATATTTTTTTAACAGTGTAATTAAAATTTTTGCAAATTTGGCAGTACTTTTCCAACAGCTGTTGGTCTCCAGCAGCAATAACAACAGTAATGATCATTAAAACTTAGTAAATAATAACAACAAAAAAGCTTACATTGGTAAATACATGAATGTTCGTTTTTGTTAAATAAATATAATTAAATTTTTTTAAATAAACTTACAAAAACAAAGCAAATTTAACGCAGATTATAAATTTGCATTCTTAATTGTTGTTTTTTGTGTCTTTTTCAATGTAATAGTAGCGATTAAGATAAGACTGATTGAAAGATAAGCTGCTGTTTTTGGAACAAAAGAACGAACAACAAAGGTTAGTTTAAATGGTTAAAAACAAACAAGATAAATATTTAAATTTATTTTCATTTTTAGATTTGTTCCTTTAAGAAATGTGTGTGATATTTTTCTATGTTAATTCCAATCCTAATAAGGAGGGCTATAAATTAATATTAGCCTCTAATCGTGATGAATTCTATGCTCGTGATACTAAGCAGGCCGGAAAATGGTTAGATGCTGAACATGTTTATGGTGGCATTGATTTAGAGCCAGGTCGTGAGGGTGGTACTTGGTTAGCGATTTCTGGTAAGGATGACATTATCAAAGTAGGTGCATTGTTAAATCTAACGGGAGAGCCTAAACCAAAAAATGCTGAAGGTAAGTCAATTTTGGTTTAATTTTTTAAAATTTTATTATATAAGAGTAAAGATTTCTTTTAGTTTTTGTGAAATTTCCACATTATACATATTTAACAAATTTAGAAAATTTAAAATATTTAGTTCTAGAAGAAATTTAAAACTAAAGAATTCATACAAGTTGATATGGAATGAATAGTTAC
This sequence comes from Lucilia sericata, assembly GCF_015586225.1. Taxonomy (NCBI): domain Eukaryota; kingdom Metazoa; phylum Arthropoda; class Insecta; order Diptera; family Calliphoridae; genus Lucilia; species Lucilia sericata. The sequence goes on along the minus strand of NW_023994660.1, from coordinate 45,694 downwards.
TATTTTAATTAAAAAAATGTTCAACTAAAGCCAAAATACATGCTTTCTAGAACTAGTTATGTAACTATGTAATTATATTCTTACTGGTATATTAAAATTGTAAAAAATTTCTTGCATTTTATCATTTACATACAAATTTAACAAATTTCATTTCATTTTGATTTTAAATTTATTTTAAACATTTTTAATTTTTATTCATTATACCTGGTTATGTTTACAACTAATATTACCCAATATACATTTTTCCATTACCAACAATCCAAGTTATGAATCATATTGAAAACTACCATCAACACCACAACCACCACCTTCACGAAAATCACAATTGCAACAATAAAACTTCCTTGTTAACTACAACCACAAATGGTTATAGTCCTTCTAAAAATACTACTGCTAAGATTTCTAATAATACTTCAATTGACATGAATAATCCAACCTCAACTCCCATACACAATAATAACTCTTTACTAGGAAGAGGCATGATCGTTAGTGACTACGTTCGTAATTATAGCAAAGACTTTGATAATACAAACTATAATCAAAAGCTGGTGAATGATTGCAGTAAATACAGTGCATTTAACTTTGTATCCATTGAAATTGGGCAAGTATTCAGTGTTAATTAGAATTTGGTTTATTGGTTAAAGTGAAAACTTACAGATTCCACTTGTTTACAGTTCCCCCTCTACACCAGCTGCCGTAACACTTTGTAGCAATGTACCAGCCGGTTTAGTGCACTATAAAGAAAACACCTGCTATGGTTTTGGCAATAGTTTACCTTCAGTTCCCTTCGAAAAAGTATGCTATGGTCGTGATACCTTTCAACATATCCTTGATGATTTTCAACAGCAAAAAAATCCCCATCAAGATGAACTCGTAGAGAAGCTAATGAATCTACTTAAGTGTAAGAAGAAATTTTGGCCTGATGCCGAACTTAAACGCCGTGCTCCTATTTACGGAGAACATTTAAGCGCTTTAAATGTTTTAATACCCGAAACTGGTTATGGCAGTCGTACGCATACGGTTATATTAGTAGATAACAATAATAAAATGCATTTTATCGAGGAAACTATGCTCAGCGAAAATCCGGAAGGCGAATGGTCTAGAACTCATATTGAAAAGCAATTTTAAGTAAAATTTATTCTTCTATAATAGTTTACATGATATTAATATTGTGTGTTATTTTTTTAATTATAATTCAAACCAAAATTAATATTCATTAGCAAAATAATTTTAACTCAGGTTCTTTTATTTAATAACTTTTTATTTCACAGTTACATTTTTTACATAAAGTTTTTATGTATTAAATTATAATTAAATTTTCATAATATAAAACTTCTTGCAATAAATATACACATCTTCTGTTTAAAATTGAGAAAAACAAAAACTAAAAAATCTATTTTATTTATTTACTTTTTATAGGCTTTGGCCATTTTACTTTTAACTCCCTTTAAAGCTCCTTTACGTGCACCATTAACTATATTCTTAAAGGCTCCGGCATGTTTAGCACGTTTTCTAAATTAAGTAAATTATTAAAATATAGATTATTAAATTTAAAATAATTCTTTAGCTTACCTTTTATTTAAAGTATTTCTACTTAATGGTATGTAAGCATATGGATCTAATTTTCCCTTCTTTTTCATATCACCCTTAGCTTTCTTGGTAGTATATTCTCCACCTGTATGATTTGATTTGCCCGATTTAGTCGAATAGCCAGATTTACCCGATTTCATAGAGATTGCATCTGAAGCAGCACCAACATTTCTATGAATACCTTTGCCGCCGGTGGTATAACGTGAAGCTGAAGTTTTACCCGAACGCATGCTTAAGGCATCAGCTGCTTTACGTTTACGGTTAGGAGCCATGGCAACATCTTCATCTGTAAAAGTGCAATTAATTTTTATACTCAATATATATTTTTATACAGGAAGTAAGTATTCAAAGATATACATATGTAGGTATTTTTTTACATGGACATATTCTTTCTGATTCGTTCGTATTTACTGAATCAGGACCTTAATAAGAATTGATAGAATCTTCTAATACATTGGATTAAAATGTTTAAATATTTGTTCATATCTATTTTATTTTGTTATAAAAATTAAATTTTCGGTTGAAATTTGAATTTTCTCTAAAAATCCGATTTTTTATGAAAATTCGATATTTTTAGAAAATTTCACTTTTGACTGAATTTTTCTTTATATAAATTTCATCAAAGAAATACTAAACTTACCATCACTGGAATCATCTTCCATTCCACGTTTAACAGCCTTTTTCTCATTCATTTCAACACCCTCATCATCGTCATCATCACTACTGCTATCGCCCTCATCATCATCTATGCCACGCAAGGCCTTATCACTAATAATAAGACGACCATCATCGGCGGTTTTGAAGCCACGATTTGGATCACTAGATTTTGTTTTACCACCCGATTTAGCAGCATCCAAGTTAGGACGGTTAGCTAAAATGAAAACATTTTATTAAAAACACGTTGAAAATCTCATGTAAAACATCAACATACTTAAAACATTTCCTATTGATTTAATATCAGCTAAATCAACAATATCTTCAGGATCTTCACGTATGAAAGTATTACGTTGTTTTTTGGTTTTAGATTTATCAGCTGCATTATTGTCATCATCATCGTCCATGTCTTCCGGTAAATCGGAGTCAGAATCAGCCAAAATATCATCAATTCTGCATAAAAAATAAATGAACTTTACATTTTAAAGTTTAAATAAACACAACAAAAAACCTACGTAACACTTTTCTTTTCCAAGCCCGGCACAAATTCTTCATCGGAGCCCTCTTCATCACTGTCCTTAGCATTATCTTCCGATTGTTTCTTGCGATTTTCGCGTCTCAGTTGTTTGCGTATCTTTTTAAGTCTACGATGAGTTACTTCATCATCACCGGGAACAAATCTTATCAATTCCTCGGCCGTAAAACGTTTGCAAAGTTTCTTTAATAAATAACCAATTTGTATGCGACAGAAACGTTTGGTATCTTTAACCATGGCCGAAAGAGATTTCATCTAAAACAAGGTAAAAATATTGTAATAAATGAGCGTAATATTATTTTGAATTATAACTTACTATAGTTTCCAAATGATTGGCTACCAAAGGTGTAGGCATTACTTTAATGAATGTGATTAAAAATGCCACAGAAGCTTCAGCTTGTGATCTGGATTTTTGCACTAAAAATACCGCAATTTGCTCCATTATGAATTCCAAAGTGCTGACAGTTAAGTTCTTGCCCTGGCTCTGTACAACTGTACGGAAGGCTAGAATTGTATTGGTAATTAAAGATTCGTCGCCAGCAAATCCAGCAGTTAGAATGTCTACAAAATCATTTAATTTTTCAGCCTCCTGATACAAATCCAAAATCAATTTTAATAATTCCTCGGAAATATTTTCTTTGCGTGTGGAAAATTCTTTGTAATTTATAACAGCCTCTGGCAAAGTTTTTATGATAATCTTATCGTTGATAGAATTGTTTTTGCGATTCTCAATAAGAATTTTCAGACATCTGTTTTAAAGAAAAAGTACAATATTTTTACAGAAACTTAAAAAATAAGTGGTGTTATAAAATTTACCTTAAACGAGCTGCTTGACAAACGGCACAACTAGTGGAGAAGGCTTCTAGTAGTAACTTTTGCAAAGCTATCAAATTGGTGCGTGTGAACTTTTTGCATGAGGCGGCCTCAGATGTTAAAATATCGCGCAATAATCTGAAAAATAAAACCAATACATATATTAAACGTTATTTAAATTTTTAATTTAAAAATAATTACTCATAAGTTTTGCGCTGTTGCTTCTTCAATTTCTGTTCATCCTTGGTCACTAATTTTGATTTTTCACTCTTCATTAAAACTGGTACTATGTAGGTTTCGAAAAAGCTGCGTATAACCTCACAAGTCTGGAATAATACTAAAGCCGCAGTGATATCAAAAATGGAATCATATTCAAAGGTGCCCACAGCAGTGCCTTCCAATTGTTTGTGAGCGGTATCAAAGAGTTCTTTTAACATGTCATTGGGTGTTTTTGTTAAATACAACTGTAAACATTAAGTGCGATTAGGAAAATTTACAAAATAATATTAAATGTGTTAGTAAGACAAACCTACCTTTATAACTTCCAAAGATTTTTTACGTAAATCTTGTTCATAAGTGCCATTGGGTTTTTGTGTGTAAATGTTAAACAATCTGGGTAAAAAGTTTTTAGCATATTTGCCCAAAGCTTCGTGAATAACAGTCTGTTCTTCATTTTGTATCAATTCAATTAAACCATCGAAGATGGGAGCCCTAAATTCAGGATTATTATCCAAAGCATTACCCAAAGTTGGTGCTATTAGTTTAAAGTTATCGGGATCTTTTGGAGCTCTACAGAAACCTGGGAATAGGCCCCACAATTGACAGCACAGCAGTTCGTAAGTGTGGGACATGGATACTTGTTTCTCATCAGCAAATTTATGCCATTTTTTATTGCAGTCCAAAGCTAAGGCTAAAATCACCTCTTTAAAGAATTTGAAGCTAGCTCCAGCCGCGCCTTCTCTAAGCAAAGGCAGCAACCAGGATTTCTCCAATAAGACTTCACCTTTAGCATTAGTTAAAGGTATGGATTTCAAGACAATTTCGGGTCCCATGGATTTAATAGCTGATATAATGGCATGTTCAATTTGTATGCGCAAAGCTGATTGAGTATCGTACCGTTTGGCCAGTTCCAACAAAGAAGCCGACAACTCCTTGCTGAAGTAAGTACCGCATACTTCAAAGATTATGGAGAATGTTAAGACCACATATTTGGCCACCTCTCCAAAGGGAGCACTTAAAACTTTGTGCACTGACGACAATATTTTGGTAATTGGTACGCGATATACATTAGCCAATTCTTGTGTGGCACAGGCGGGCTTAACACACTCATATAACAATTCTTTAATGGCATTGGATACACCCACTATAATATCGGTTCTATCCGAAAGCCATAAATCACTGCAGCATATTTCTACAAAACTTGGTAAAGCATTTAAGCATAAATTCAATTCTAATTGACTCAAATGTATGTGACCCTCCTTGAGTACAGTCAACCAGGCCAATGTTTGGCGATAATCTGTGCGATCTGGACGATATTCATGTATGGCTGTCAACAGTTTAGCGCATAGCAGACCATTCAAGTTTGTGGTGCGTGATACAAAAAGCTGATGCATGGTTTGCAAACAGTTTGTTCTTACCAAGACATTGGCGGCGGTCATTATGGACAACAAATGTTCGCATACGGTCCTTATGTCGTCAGTCTTAAAACCACTAATGGTTTCTTTTAGCAAAGCTAATGTGTGCAGCACAGTAGTTTGTTGTTGCGCCAGAACTTCGGGCTTGAATTGATTTAAACAGAATTTGGTGACACGGCTGCCGGCAGGATGGAACTTAATTTGTGGTTGTTGACTGTTGGTGTCTACTGGAGTCTCATTCTCCTCTTCGTTATCAGTTAGTTTTGGAGGCAACATAAAGGAACTGCCGTGAATAATAGAAACTACAGCATGCTGAGCAGCTTTACGTATCTATAAATAATGATATTTATATAAATTGAAAATTTTAATCTTAAGTGTTTCTCCAACCTTGGGTTTTGAGTGTATGGTAAAGGATAATAACGCATCCATATATTGCCATGTTGACGAATAAGTCCAGGTCATATAATCTTGAGCTCTTAACAGAACCGATAAGCAGCCAATAACCTAAACAAATTAAAATTTTATCCATGTATCAAATTTATTTCCTATAGAATTTTAATTGTCCCCTTACGTATTTAATTATCGACTGATTATTGGAATCCATAAATCTCTGCAGACACGACATTAAAGTACCTGCTGTTTCGCTAAAACGCTTTCTCAACACTGCTGTAGGGACCGACTTAATACCCATAGACAAAAGTGACACACCAGCAATGATATCATTATCCTCAGTACTGGCCTCAATTTGTTCCATTAACAAAATAAAATATTCTGTGGATGATTCAGTGCCACCTCTTTCTTTAATAATTTCTGTTAGAGCTGTAAGAATAGCCAACATTTCCTTGTGAAAGTCCGAAGAGGCACGAAAGCCTACCAGAAGTTTTTTGAAACTCATATTACTGCAGGTGCTGTAGTTGGAAGCGAACGTTTTGAAAGTTTTAAAGGTGCCGCCTTGTGATTCGGACATTAACTCATCGTCATCATGAAGGCTAAAGGATTTTAAACTACCAGCCACATCATTTACGGTTGTGGTTTCAGCATTAAAAGCCTGTCTTTGTTCATGTTTCATTACCGCCTCCAGGGTAAGGGTATTGGGATTTCGTTCAGCTTCAGGAGGAGCTGTAAGAAATAAATGTTTGTTGTTCATTCTTATTTTCTCGCTTCTGTTATTACCTACCTAAACTTATATTCGGCTGAAAAAATCTCGATTTTGCTTTGTTGCGATGTTTCATCTGTTCGGGATTAGAGGTAGAGGAATGTCCTTTGCTCCAGGTTTTCCCCTTTCTATCCCGCTTTAGTTTCGAACGAAATTTACCCATTTTATTGTTACTTTTTAATTATTATGGGTTCTTACTCAAATTTTAATTTTATTTTAGTAATACAAACAAAACACGTGCTGAGCTCAGAACCCTGCGCCGACAAATATTAACGGCGGCGGCGACTGACACTAAATATGTCGGCGGTGGCTTAAAATCGACTGTAAGCTAAGCTACCCTACAAGAAATGTATGACCGAAACTAACACATACAAAATGATTTCACTAACACTCTTGCAACATATTTTTATAAAATTGCTTAAAAAAGTAGTTAATGGATAATTCCATCCATTCCATGTAAATATGTATTATAAGATAAAATTTATTAAAAATTATACATGAATTGAATAATAGAATATTATTTATTATTTACTTATTAAAAAAGTAAATAAATTATCAATTAAAATAACAAAAAATTAGTATTAGATTACAAAATTGTAAGTATGTAGTAGCAAAAATACAAATTATATACATATTATTTTTTATCAGTCAATATTGGGAATTTATAATACCGTGTAGGTCTCTACTATTGTCGTATAAGAAATATATAATGATCATTATATAAATGTGACCAAACCACTACCATGGAAAGTTGTTAAAAATTAAGATATCTATGATAAAATCAAGTTTTAATAATTTTATTTACAATTGTGGGATGTTTGTTCTCTCAATTGATTAGTAAAAAGTTCCCTATAATTGATAAAATAGATGCATATTTAAGACAAATAGTTTGTGCAATTTTTGAGTATTTCGCATAAATTTACTACGGATTAAAATTAATATAAAATTTATTTATTAATTTTTTGTCCTAAAAATATAATGAATCCCTAGATAGATGTACATATTTTTTCGGGTTGTGGCAACTCTAAATGGTGCACTTTGACAGTTGTATCTACCTCAAATAAAAAAAATGAGTGATCAGCTGTTGAATTGACTTCACCTTATGAGTGCACTATAGTACAGTAAAATTATGCTGATTATAATAATTTTATTCCCATATAAACAAAAATATTTAAGTTAAAATTTTAAAATTTTAATTTTTGACCATGACTTAGCAATCTTTTTTTGCACCTTAATAGGTAGGTAGGTAGGTAGGTTGATAGGAGGATGTATACTACATCAAATCCGAAGAAATACACCTAGGCCACTATCGGGCCTGTTGTGCGCTCCAATTCAAGAAAAAAAAAAAAAAAAAAAAAAAAAAAAAAAAAAAAATTGTTCACTGAATGTATTATTTTTCCATGTTCAGAAACTCAGTTTCCTGGACGTAATTCCTAAGAATCTTCCAATCGGTGTTGGTTAAGAATGTTATTTCTGGAATAACATCACTTCCAAGATACTTGGATCTAACTTCGACGAATGCCTGACAATGGCAAAGAAAGTGCTCCAGAGTTTCACTGTCCTCTCCACATGCTCTACATTCGTCTGAATTCGCACGTCCAATTTTGTATAGATGTGCTCGTAATCCTGTGTGTCCACTGAGAATACGTACCATCATACTAACCTCAGACTTGCTCATTTTGAGAAGATTTCTCGTCTTGCTCTCATCAGGGTCACCCCATAGAATCTTTGTGGTTCTACCCACCGTTTCATTATTCCAAGAGGCCTTATGGGATTCTCTCATCCATATTTTTAATTCAGCTTTTGTTGCGTCGAATGGTTTTGCGTTTGTCAGGTTAACTACATCGAGCTCCCTTCCCTTTAAAGCTATTACATTCGCCCTTTCGTTGCCGGCTACTCCCGAGTGGCCTGGTACCCATATGATGTGAACCTTACCTCTGGGAGAGTATTCAGTTAAAGCTTTCTTACAATCCAATACGGTCTTAGATTTAATTCTATCACCTGATATCGCACAAATTGCCTTCTGGCTGTCGGTAAATATATTAAGCCCTGTGGGCGCCATATTTATTCTAATCCAATTTACACATTCCGTTATTGCTCGTACTTCTGCCTGGAAGCTTGTGTTATGATTAGGTAAACGGTGGTATATTTCTGTTTCTGGGTCTTCAATATAGAACCCCAGACCCACTTTGTCCCCTAATTTAGAGCCATCCGTGTAGCAACGGATTCCTACTGGTATTTGCTCTAATGTTCCGCTTGACCAAGACATTCTATCTGGGATTAGCGTTTCAAAGTTTCCGACATATTCAGTGTCTGGTATGCGATCAGGCACGTCCGATGAATGTGTATAACCTTCCAATGTGTCCAGTATACATTGATGACGTGTCCTATAACCGTTTTTGGCCAGTTCGCCTAAAGTAAAGAGCCGTTCGGCTGTAAGCGCCGCCTCATATCTTATATATGTTTCAATGGGTGGAATATCTAGCAACGTTTCCAGAGCCTTGGTTGAAGTAGTACACATGGCACCACTTATACCCAAGCAGCATGTACGCTGAACTCCCTGTAGTAGTTTGATATTACACTTTTTGTCCAAAGCAGTCCACCAGATTATTGAAGCATAAGCTAGAATTGGTCTAATTACACTTTTATAAAGCCAATTTGTCATAGTAGGACTAAGACCCCATTTCATGCCTATGGTTCTCCTACATATCGCCCAGCACCGATGTGCCTTGTTGATCCTATCCTCTATGTGGTGTCTCCATTTTAATTTCCGGTCAAGTATTACACCTAAGTACTTAACTTTGTCTGTCATCGGTATCTTCTTGCCCAAGAAGCAAGGTTCAGTACTTATATGTAGAAATTTTTGTCTTTCTTGTGAAAAGACAGATTTCCGTCTTCGCCGGGTTAACATTGAGGCCTCTCGGTTGAGCCCAGCTCAAGGCCGTATTCAGAGCCTCCTCAGCTCTTCTACACAAGTAATTTGGATCCTTTCCCTTTAAAAGTATTACGACATCGTCTGCATAGCAGACAGGTCTAAGTCCTTTCTCGGTTAGGGTCCTTAGGAGGCTATTAATCGTGGTGACCCAGAGTAAAGGTGACAAAATGCCACCCTGTGGTATACCGCGAAATACCTTTTTCCTGATAGTTATATCGTACATCTCGCAGCTTATCCATCTGTTCCTTAGCATGTAGTTGATCCAGTTACGGAGCACCCGGTCAACATAAAACTGGTCTAGGGATTGGATAAGGGTATCAGTGTGCACGTTATTGAAAGCGCCTTCGATGTCAATGCATACTGCCAGTGTATACAGTTTGCTATCGAAAGATTCACTTATGTAGTGGACAACTTCATTTAAAGCGGTCTCCACCGATCGTCCCTTTACATAAGCATGCTGCTTATATTTAAGGTCATTGTATGGTATGCTGCTTTTAACCATGCTATCGACTATCCGTTCCAAGGTTTTAAGTAGGAAGGACGTAAGACTTATCGGTCGATAGGACTTAGGTGTCGCATAGCTAGGTTTCCCTGGTTTGGGTATAAATATTACCCTTGCATCCTGCCATTTAACTGGGGTATATGCCAATTTTAAGCATGCAGTGAATATCTGTGACAGATGTACGGAAACCAGTCCCGCCTCCATCTGCAAAAGTGCCGGGAAAATTCCATCCGGCCCTGCAGCTTTATAGGGAGCAAAGCTCTTGATTGCCCCTTTAACCATGTCAGTTGTAATAACTATTTCCGTGTTACCCTCCCCTTCCTCCAATATCGGTTCATCTATGTTATTCGATATACCGGGTGGGAAATGAGAATCCATTAGGAGTTTCATTGTCTCCTCCATATCCTCAAGCCTCCTGCCCGTGTCATCGATCATAGATTCCGGTTGGACATGAGTTTTGGATAGGAATTTTTTTATCTTCGATACCTCATTTACGCTATCTACCTGTTCACAGAAAAGTTTCCAGGAGTCTCGTTTGGCTCTTCGAACGATTTTCTTATATTCACCAAGTTTATTACGATACTCATCCCAGTATACTGCGGTCTTTTTACGCCGTGCCCGGTTAAATAGTTTGCGAAGAGTCTTCCCAAGGTTCCGGATCTCCCCAGTTACCCAGGGTTTTTCCTGGGCAGATCTCCGCTCTCGCAGAGGGCAGCTGTCCTCGAACGATTCAACCAGGGCACTTGTGAACGTTTCCACTTTGGCATCTATATCCTCTTTATTTCGACATTGAAAAGTGTCCTGACCTAAACGGTTCTTTAGTAAGGCCCCGAACATTGTCCAATTAGTTTTAGACTTATTCCGAAACTTTATCGGCTTTGGTGGTGGCCTTAGTATTTTGAATCTTATGTACCGATGATCAGAAAAGGAGTGCTCGTCCGAAACTCTCCAATCCTGAATTTCGTTTATAAGCTCTTCTGAACATATAGTTATATCTAATACTTCTTCTCTGATTCTATTGACGAAGGTAGCTTTATTACCTAAGTTCAATGTTATCAAGTCTTTAGTATTAAAGAAATCCATGAGGGCTTGTCCCCTGCGATTGGTGTTTGTACTACCCCAAGCTACATGATGCGAGTTGGCATCACAACCTATTACAATTTTCTTATTTTTCCTTTGTGCCTCTTCAACCAGTTTCATCAGATCCGACGTTGGTGGTAGGGTCGGAGAATCGAAAGGCAGGTAAATAGATGCAAGGTATATGTTGCCTCGACCTTGCTTCAGCACCGTTGCATCCGATGTTGATAATCCTGTTGAGAGGAGAAAACATAAGTTCTTGTGACATAAGATACATGTTCTCGGGCGAGATCCTGTATCAGCGTAGAAAAGTTGGAAATTTACGTGATTTAATCCAGAAACCTTGTTGCGAATCGTCCAAGGTTCCTGGATTAAAGCTATATGTATTTTACCTGTGTTGATTTTAGCCATCAGAGCGTTGGTAGCTGTCTCGCTCCGATGGAGGTTTATTTGGATAACCTCAATCATGGTCATCCATTAAACTGTCTTCCAGCGAGTTGGTGGTCACCTCCTCGCTCTTTGGATTTGACTCCTCCGGATAGCCTGAAGTGGCTATTAATGCAGTGAGTACTGTTGATGGCACTGCGGTGTCCTTATCAGGCATAGGAATAGCAGTATTTTTAATAGACACATTCCCAATTCTGGAGAGCATTGCTGTTCTGTCTTCTGGCGGGTGAGTGATTTCCTCCTCGCTTTTAGGATTTGACTCCTCAACATTGCTAGTACTTGCTAATGATGCTTTGGGTACTGTCTTAGGTGTTTTAGTGTCCTTGTCGGGGCCGGTTTTGACAGCCCTTTCAATCGGCGCCTTCCCAATTTTGGAAAGGACTACACTTTCTTCTGGCGAGTTAATGGTAAATTCCTCGATTTTAGGATTTGACTCCTCAACGTTATCAGTAGTGGATACTGTGGTCTTAGGTTTTTTAGTGTCCTTTTCGAGGCTTGTTGTAACAGCCCTTCCAATCGGCACCTTCCCAATTTTGAATATGACAGATTTAGAGGCGAAGTAAGCCCTACCTTTATTCTTGGCAAGACTAGCCATGGATTTCTGGTCGATACCTATTACAAATAAAGTTCCCTCAGGTTCTTCTTTCCTGTAAAAGACATCCCATTTTTCCACGGCCAGCTCAGCATTTTGACCTCCAAGAATTTCCAGTATACGTTCATTAGCCAGTTTACTGCCCCATCCTTTTATGTAGACAGTGGACTTTAGGAGCACCGGAAGCTCGCTCTTCTTTGCCAGTCCCAGCCTAGCGCCGTCCCAGGGAGGAGGGATACTTTCCACCAAGTTCTTTAGGGTGCTAACACATTGGTGAGATGCCAACCTCATCAACATCACGCCCATGCTGAACTCGCAGCTCTCGCTCTCTATTGGTTGTTTGCCCTTTGAAGCTATTGCATGGTCCACTATCTTATTGTTGACCAGGTCTTCTATTTTACTCTGTTGGTCTATTGGAATTTTGCCTGTCGGATTACCGGCATCGTAAACTGCATAGCAGAGATCGTCCCGGTGCCTACTTCTGGCAACTTTGGCGTAAGATGGCGGCTCTTTACCTTTTCCTCCGTCTATCTTCTCCTTCCTCGTTTTTCGGGGCTTCTTTTGAGATTCCCTTACCTTCGAGGTTGATTTCGCCGACGTGTTCATCTTCGGAATATCTGGCTTGGCGTTGTCACCCTTACTCGCAGGATTCTCACTTGAGATTCCTTTGAGTGAAGTATGGCTTGGCTTCGACTGTGTATTAGAAGACGGGGAGCTCTTTTTCTTCTTAGGCTTATTCTCAGTTGTCAACTCCTCGGGTGACCTGATCCTTTTTGCCTCAGATCTTGTGAGAGAGTCTGATTCCTTTGGAGTGTCGTGGGATTGACTAACTATGATTTCCTGAAGCATCTTTTTCAACTTCCTCCTCTGTGCTCCAGAAAGTCTTTTCTTAGTAATAGGTAGTTTAGCTATGCTATCACTCACCTCTTTCACCATTTGCTCTACTTCATCCTTTTTGGGAATTTACTATAATGGTATTATTATTATTATCATCTGAGGATTCAGAGTCGGAACCCTCACCTATATTTAAAGGCTGAGGTAGCTTAGAGCTCTCTCCGAGTACATCCTTCTCTTTCACCCCTATATTTTTGCCAGCGGCATGCTGTACACTTGACGCATTGTCCGCCACGGAGGCCAAGGTACCCACCTCCGTAGTAGTATTCTGCTCACGATTGCAGGATGACGACGACACGTGACTCGCGAGTAGATCAACACTTGCCGCCGGTACTGGGTTATTTAGGCCCTGCACCGTAACTTTTATCTTTTTATTTTTATTTTCCATATTTGTTTTTTTTTTCTTTTTCCAGTTTTTTGGTCCGCGGGGAATATAATATTCCCAGGTGGTGGACAATCTGCCCTCCCTCAGCTTAAGTGAAATTAAAGCTGGGAGAGGACAGATGGTCCATCACCACCCCCTATCCGCCACCCGGGGACGCGCTCGGTAGGAAAAATCTGGAAAACTCCCCCGAGTGCACCTTAATAAATAATATACCTATAAAAAGTTTTGTTCAATTATCTTTCCCGGTCACTGACTAATAGCTTCTAGAAGTCAAAATTCTGCATAATACACATTATACGTTATGAAGGCGTTTTTCTTTAGGTTTTTTGCATATGATATTTTTGTTAATAGGAAAGCAATAAGAAAACTTTAAAAGAAATTGCTTAAATTTAATGGTTTATGATCAAAAACTATTTAATTTATATATACAGACGTTTTATTAAATTAGTTTTAATAATTATCTGAATTATACACTAGAAATGTATAAAAAGATGAAATAGCTATATAAATTGTATGGCATACCCGGGTATGTTGGGTATTGATGTAAGTAATTTTGCTCGGGTATTGACAAGACGGTTAAACCAATAGAAAGTGTCTTTGATAAGAGTACATTTAATTTTTTAATGAAACATAGATGGCGCAATATAATTTGTATGAGGGCTAGGGTCAAATAATGCCCGATCTTTACGAAAATTGCTAGAATTATTAAGACTTACATATATAAAACTAAGTCTTCTTTTTGTAGAGATAGCAGATCACTTAACATAATTACGAGGTCAAAAGCCCTATTCGGGGGGTCCGGTTGTATTGCAACCTGTAGGGAGCGCACAAGGTTTACATGGACACACAGACAGACAGACGATTATAGCTAAATAGACTCAGGAAGTGATTCTGAGCCGATTGGAATACTGTAGGACCAATATTTTTGGGTGTTACAAACATCAACACAAACGCATAATACCCTCCCCACTATAGTTGTGGGAAGGGTATATCAATATATCACACCTTTAATTTTTTACTTTAATATAAAGTGACGATATGTATATTTCCCTTATTTTCTATTCAAAAATAAATTTTCTTTTTAAATCAAAACTATTTTTTATTATAAAATTATTAAAAAAATGATTTTTATAAAAGTTTTGAAACGAAATCTTCGTTAACAATAATATATTAAATAAATTTCTCTTCAACATATTTTCATTATTAGTAATACAGATATTGAAGGTTATTCAAAATTTTTCGTACTATTTTTTCTATTTTCTTTACACTCATGGTAGATTAAAATAATTTTCCATTTGTCAATTAAATTTACATACGAACATGACAAATCGGTTCGAAAATTTTTATTTCTAATATATACATACATATGTATGTAGATTTGAATATATACTAAAGAAAGATCCAAGAAAAACCTTCATGCTTTAATGACATTATCAGTAAAATGTTAAATAAAAAGGTGCTTCAAATGAAAATGGTATTTTAAAAACATATTTTAGAAATTGTTTTCAAAGTAAATATTTTTAACACAAACTACTTTCTATTGTTTTAAGATTTTTATTAAAATATTTAATTTTATTTAAATTTTAGAATATTATAACACCATTTTTGCAATAGCCTTTTTATACTATACACTTTCAATATACAAATTAAATTTGCTATTGGAACAAATTTATTTGTATATTTTTTTGATTTGTCCACAAATGATCAATAAAAAAAATTAAAAACGACAATGTTCAAAATCTTGACATCTTTGTAAATTTAGCATAAATCATCACATGCAGTTGTTACGTGATTCTGCATGGTTTTTTTAAAGAGAATTAGCAAAAATTATTTGAAATTAAAAAAAAAAAAAAAATCGAAAAATAGAGAAACAAATGTATAGCTGCAATATTATTAATTACACAAATAAACAAATTTTAATTTTTTTTACAATTTAGGTAAAATATTGGAGACAATAGTCCAATATATACATACATATGTACATAGTTTCTGTGAATAGAGTTTAGATTATGTCTCAGACTATAGTCCAGAGTTCAGGCTATAACCTAGACAGTTCAGACAATAGTCTAATTAATACATCAGACTATAGTTTGAAATATAGTTCAAATAAAAATTCAAACTATAGCCTAGATCATGTCAGAACTATAGTAAAGATTTTATTTCTGACTTCAGTTTACAGTCCTGACTATAGAGCAAACTGTAGATCAGACTACAGCCTCGTAACTTCAACTATAATATATACTATATTTTAGACTTTAGTCTAGACAACAATTCAGACCATTGACTGTATTCCAGACTTAAGTATATATTATAGTTTAAACTATAGTTCAGACTATAGCACAGACTAAAGTCGAGACTAAATTTCAGATAATATTTCAGACTTTAAACCAGGCTGTATTCCAGACTACAATCCAGACTAATTTAGAACAAATTATGGTCCAGGTTTTTAGTTCAGTCTATAATTTGGAATACTGTTCAAATTAATTGTAAATTTAAACTTTGTTATACAGTGTTATCGAATATTTTAATATGTAATTACTAAATTTAAACAGATTTGTTATGGTTTTAGAAACTTATGTGACATGTGTTGAAAGTTTATATTTATTGTATTATAAACATATTTGCGCATTTAATTTTTGTTTTTATCAAAAACACAAAATTTTATTCAATAATTTTTATTAATGAATTAATAATTCTAATCAACATTAACTTAAAAACATTGTGAAATAATGAAAAAATGTTATTTTTAACATGAATTTAATTCAGAGACATGTATTTAAAAAATCATTCAAATCAATACTCAACATATAAATATTATTTTGGAATTGAATTTTAAAAGGGTTAATATATTTTTATATCAAACTTAATTTTTCCTTCAAAATCCTTAGATTTGAATTCGCCTAAAACAAATATCCATTTTCCAACGTCATTTCAGTTGTAACGCTAAAAATATTCTTTACAATTACGTATAATTTATTTTCATTCATCAAAATTTAAATACATGTCACAAAAAAAAAAAGAAGAAAATTCTTCATTCTTTCTTCATCATTTTAATTGGCTTGGTTTAAATTTTAAAATTTAACAAAATACTCGAACATACAGCATAATTATTTTAATTGTGTGTGAAAAAATATTTATTTTCTGCTTAAAACAAATATCAATTGAATAAAAAAGTATTCGAACAATGGCACCCACAAATCATGAAAATATTACAAACAGCTGTATGTCTGTTAATGTTAAAATGTCACATTTCATGATGTTTTTTGCCATTAAATTTAAAGAAAATAAAATAATTCTTCTGTTTCAGTCGATTATTTCGTTTTAACTTTAACAGCAAAGAATTTGAAAATTTGTCTTATAATTTTTCATTATTATGTTTTTTGATTTTATATGCATAAATATAAAAAAATTTTGAATCAAAGAAATACAATGACAATGAACTCTTTGTGAATTGTGTCTTTTAGGATTTTGCTTATTGGTAAAAAATTAAAAAAGTAATACCCTACTCATGTGAGTGTTGGTTTTAGTGCTGCCAGTCATATGTAAAGAAAAATTTCAAAATTTCGTTCGCAAGTATTCAAAAAATACAGATGTCTAGATTATAGCTTGGACTACACTCTAGTTTATAATTCAAACATTACTTTAAAAGAAAGTTTGTAGTAACTCCGAAAACATAATTGGAGTACATGATCCTTTTGGGTAATCCCAAAACTACTCTCCAACAAACATTATTGGAGTACATTATGTAATGCGGGCATGGAATATGGTTATTTTTTTGATAACAATAAATGGTCCATAGCCTGCATTACATAATAACATGCAGCGGATCATTTACTCCCATAATTTTTGCAATTAAGTAGGTAGTTTTAGATTACTCTGATGTAATTAATGCATGGATGGATTTATTACGTGGTCCCCACCTAGGACATCAAAATGTTAATGGAGTATGTTTTTTCCCTATATTTGGATTCGTTTTGGAACAGTTCTTTCTAGTCATGTGCGGAACAGTCGAAATTATTGCAGAGAATAATATATTTTGTAGTGAGTTTTCAATTTGGCATAACATTTACTTTTTGTTTATTTGAGGTAAAAACGTTTATTATTGCCATAATAATGAGATGTTCACAAAAAAACTCGTAAATTTCAAAGATTATTGGCTTAATCATTCGTTGCTGTTATATTATTTAAGCGTAAAGAAATCTCCATATTAATGGATGAAGTATGTGCCATCCACTTAAAATATCCAAGATGAAAAAAACAAAACAATGGAAATTTCTTTTTAACTAAAAATACTGTAAGAAAAAAATGCATAAACAATTTACACAGTTTTCAAATACTAATTAAATGTAAATAATGGAAAATTATTAATATTGACTTGCTAGCTTTGATCTTTAAATCTTTTCAAAAAAAGTACTCAGCATTTTGTTTATAAACAATTCAAGAATTTAATCAAACGAAAAGTAATTAAAATGCTTTTAATCAAATAAACACAAATTAAGGGAATGCGAATTTTCTTTTTAAAATAAAAATAATACATACATAATAATAAAAAAACATCAACAAGACTCTTACAAATAAATTGCATTATTGGTGATTATTTTTAGTCGTGTTTTTTATGGTTGAAATAAATAAAAAATGGAATATTTTTAGCATTCCTAAATCAACAACAAAAAAATGAAATTGCCAATTAAAACTGACACTTAAAAAATAGCAAATAAATTTTGTGTTCAAAATGATATTTTTAAGTAAAGAAAAAAATGGTGACAGTTAGCCGTGCTGCCAATCCAACTTACAGATGTCTGACAAATATCAAGCAATTTTTAAACACTGTCATGCTTATGTCAATATAAATTTCATTATAATGAGGACAATAGAAACAACAAGATCAACACCAACAAAAAACGTAAACAAAATGATGCCAACAAACATCACACTTTTAACAATAATAAACATGATTTTTTTTGTTTTGCCTTCTGTTATCAACTTGTTTATCATTTTTGCACATTTACCGTTAAATTGAAGGAAATTGTATGTTTGTTCACACACAAGTGCACTCAAAATATGAGTGAGTGAATACAAACACAACAACATGTTTTCTCACTCAACAACAATTTGTTTTGCAAATTTTTCTTGACATTTGATTGTTTGTTTTTGTTCGGCTGTTGTTTTCATTTTGATATTTATTTGGAAAATAAATAAAATTATGAATGGAATAACAAATTATTGAGAAATGAAATGAACATATTAATTTAATAATTAAGAACTCGCACGGGGTAATTTATGAAATTTGTTTAAACAATTTACAATATTTAATGTATTTTTTAAGAAAAATAATCAGATTTTAAAGACAGTTGTTTTAAAAAATGAAAAACTATTTAATATTTAATTACGCTTTAGTTCAAAGAACCATTTAAATTAAGCTGAAAAATTCCATTTTCTTTTCAAATGTAATGTAAACATTCTTTGATCTTACATATAAAATAAATAAATTCAAATGTAAAATAATTAGAAGTTGTTATTTTATGTGCATCCGAAAAAGTGTTTATTAGCTTAATTTTAATTAAAATAAATTATTAACTAATTGTCTGTTTTTTCATAAATCTTGTGTAAACGGAATCTTTGCAAGTAAATGTTTGCATTATGGCGCTATTGCTGAAAGGAGGACAGTGTCGAGCGGTCCGCCTTCTTGGTGTTACAATTTTTATGCTTAAATAAAAAGATTTATATTTGACGGATATAAAATATTTAAAGGATTTATATGTTAATATAAAAGTGTGTTATGAGCATTAAACTATTTTCCGTGGGGACTGTGGTAACTAACTAACTAACTAACTAACTAACTAACTAACTAACTACTAACTAACTAACTAACTAACTAACTAACTAACTAACTACTACTAACTACTAACTAACTAACTAACTAACTAACTAACTAACTAACTAACTAACTAACTAACTAACTAACTAACTAACTAACTACTAACTAACTAACTAACTAACTAACTAACTAACTAACTAACTAACTAACTAACTAACTAACTAACTAACTAACTAACTAACTAACTAACTAACTAACTAACTAACTAACTAACTAACTAACTAACTAACTAACTAACTAACTAACTAACTAACTAACTAACTAAACTAACTAACTAACTAACTACTAACTAACTAACTAACTAACTAACTAACTAACTAACTAACTAACTACTAACTAACTAACTAACTAACTAACTACTAACTAACTAACTAACTAACTAACTAACTAACTACTAACTAACTAACTAACTAACTAACTAACTAACTAACTACTAACTAACTAACTAACTAACTAACTACTAACTAACTAACTAACTAACTAACTACTAACTAACTAACTAACTAACTAACTACTAACTAACTACTAACTAACTACTAACTAACTAACTACTAACTAACTAACTAACTAACTAACTAACTAACTAACTAACTAACTAACTAACTAACTAACTAACTAACTAACTAACTAACTAACTAACTAACTAACTAACTAACTAACTAACTAACTAACTAACTAACTAACTAACTAACTAACTAACTAACTAACTAACTAACTAACTACTAACTAACTAACTAACTAACTAACTAACTAACTAACTAACTAACTAACTAACTAACTAACTAACTACTACTAACTAACTAACTAACTAACTAACTAACTAACTAACTAACTAACTAACTAACTAACTAACTAACTAACTACTAACTAACTAACTAACTAACTAACTAACTAACTAACTAACTAACTAACTAACTAACTAACTAACTAACTAACTAACTAACTAACTAACTAACTAACTAACTAACTAACTAACTAACTAACTACTACTAACTAACTAACTAACTACTAACTAACTAACTAACTAACTAACTAACTACTAACTAACTAACTAACTAACTAACTAACTAACTAACTAACTAACTAACTAACTAACTAACTAACTAACTAACTAACTAACTAACTAACTAACTAACTAACTAACTAACTAACTAACTAACTAACTAACTAACT
Organism: Lucilia sericata; assembly: GCF_015586225.1. Classification (NCBI taxonomy): domain Eukaryota; kingdom Metazoa; phylum Arthropoda; class Insecta; order Diptera; family Calliphoridae; genus Lucilia; species Lucilia sericata. The sequence goes on along the minus strand of NW_023994660.1, from coordinate 25,429 downwards.
AACTAACTAACTAACTAACTAACTAACTAACTAACTAACTAACTAACTAACTAACTAACTAACTAACTAACTACTAACTAACTAACTAACTAACTAACTAACTAACTAACTAACTAACTAACTAACTAACTAACTAACTAACTAACTAACTAACTAACTAACTAACTAACTAACTAACTAACTAACTAACTAACTAACTAACTAACTAACTAACTAACTAACTACTAACTAACTAACTAACTAACTAACTAACTAACTAACTAACTAACTAACTAACTAACTAACTAACTAACTAACTAACTAACTAACTAACTAACTAACTAACTAACTAACTAACTAACTAACTAACTAACTAACTAACTAACTAACTAACTAACTAACTAACTAACTAACTAACTAACTAACTAACTAACTAACTAACTAACTAACTAACTAACTAACTAACTAACTAACTAACTACTAACTAACTAACTAACTAACTAACTAACTAACTAACTAACTAACTAACTAACTAACTAACTAACTAACTAACTAACTACTAACTAACTAACTAACTACTAACTAACTAACTAACTAACTAACTAACTAACTAACTAACTAACTAACTAACTAACTAACTAACTAACTAACTAACTAACTAACTAACTACTACTAACTAACTAACTAACTAACTAACTAACTAACTAACTAACTAACTAACTAACTAACTAACTAACTAACTAACTAACTAACTAACTAACTAACTAACTAAACTAACTAACTAACTAACTAACTAACTAACTAACTAACTAACTAACTAACTAACTACTAACTAACTAACTAACTAACTAACTAACTACTAACTAACTAACTAACTAACTAACTAACTAACTACTAACTAACTAACTAACTAACTAACTAACTAACTAACTAACTAACTAACTAACTAACTAACTAACTAAACTACTAACTAACTCAAGCTCAAGTTTGGGGACCTTGAAGCCGTCCCTCATTGTTTTATAAAGACTGAATTAAAATCTTATTTCAAAAAAAGTTGTACTCTTTCCCTCTCTGAAACCTTCTTTTTTCTAAATTCCCACTGTGAGTCGCCCTGTCTTATAATCAAAGGAATCATTTCGAATTTAAATTTTACAACACTTTGTGGGAATTGCGTATAAAAAATGCCTCAGCAACGGATGTACAATATAGGTAGCACTCTGATACATTTAGACCCAAAATATATAAAATAACAAATATGTGTATTCACAAAAATCTCCCTGACAAAATATTATAAAATTTATAACACATTTTTCATTTAACTAAACGCTTGATTGAACATTAAAAAAATTCGGCAAGAAACATTTTTGTTGACGCAAAATATTTCTTTAAAAAAAAAAATATTGAAGATTGGAAATTTTCACTTAAAATTTAGCTTTTTTTATAAGAATTTAAAATGACTTTTCATTCGTAATTAATTAAATTTTATATGCAAATTTGTATGCTCCAACAGTTTGATTTATTTTTATGGGCGAGCAAGAAAATTTCGATTTTATTTTAAATATTAAATATATTTTAAAACAAAACTAAAGCAAATATTTTTGTTTAAAGAAAACTACATTTAAAAAGGGTATTTATTAAGAAGTATTTTTTTTATTTGTTTTATTTAATCATAAATAATATTTAATTTGTAAGAATTCTTGAGAAATTTTTTAAAATTTTATAAATTTAAATAGTTTGATAGTTTTGCAAAAAAGAATAAAACTTATTTTTAAAGTCTTACGTATTAAAGGTGCAAATATAAATATTTGTTTACGTTTTCATAAATTTAAACAAATGTTTTAATAAATTTCAGTTTTTTTCTTTGCATAATTTTAAATTTGCTGTAGTTTTTATGGGTACTTTGCCAATTAATGTAGGTGTCATACATTAAATGTCTAAAATATAAAACATATACATATTATTTAATAAATTATAAATATATATATAAGATTTTACCAGTTATAAAGCTGCTTCTTTTCCTAACATTGAAATAAAGAGAATCTGAAATTGAAAAGGTTTTGCAGGATTAAGATTGACATGCTTTTCTTGTATAACACAATTTTTTATCATACTCTGTATATACTAATTAAAGAAATCATGATCCTCTCGAACATAATGATCATTTTAGATTTTTTTTTAAATCCTCTTTGGGGGTGCCATGGGTATTTGTTCATTTGTAAGTGGTTGTTGTTTTACAAATTTATATTTGTTTAATTTTATTATTGTTGTTTTTGTTTTAAAATACAAGCACCTGTCTAGTGTGTGCTTTTTTCGCTCCCACTGGGTTAATTACTTGCCTAGTGCTAAAAGATGTGGGAAGGAAATTTTGGTGATAAATTTTAACAAAACAAAAAATTTAGTTGAGATTTTAAATATATATTTTTTTTGTGATTGAAAAAATTCAGAGATCATTAGATTTTTTTTTGATTTATAATTTTTAGTTTTTAAATTATTGAGAGCATGGCTCTCCGATCGTGTTATTATTAATGAAGAGTAATTGTAATATTTCTTTAGAATTTATTTTTCATATTAAATTTTAGCTTTAGGTTTAAATTTATTGTTTACATTTATTAACTTCCTGTAGCCATTAACAGATCATTGTAAAAGGAAATTGAGAAAATTCTTTTAGGAATTTAAAGATTTTATGCAAAAGTTCTAATTTGAGATCCTTGTTGTCGAAAGAAATAGTTTAATATCAGATATTTAAAATTTGAACTTTAGCGATCTCTCAAAAGATCGTTTTTTGTTAAAGTGATCACAAATTTTCATCTTTTCTAGTTTTGGTAGCTTAGTTCAGAAAATGAACTTTTAAGTTTTCCCAGATTTTGATCTAGTTTGGTCAGAAAATGTACTTTTAACTTTGGATTGAAATCGAAGTGATCTTCCAGTTAGCTCTAGCGGCTCTTTATACTCAAAAATTCGAATTTTGCTAGAAAGGAAGTCACAGATTTTCTTCTTTTTGGCTCTAGCAGTTTGATCAAGAAAGGACTCAAAAGATTTTCATCAAAACTCAAGAAATAAAAGTGATCGATCATCAAAAAGTGCGTTTTTAAACATATTTTTTCTTTTAGCAAAAAACTTGACATCGAACTAGAAAAAAATGTTAATTGTTATTACTCACAGTGAAAACAAAATCACCGCAGTTGTTAAAATAGACAAATCAAAAGAATGTTGTTGTATATACAAAAAAAAAAAAAAAAACAACAACGTATTATTAGTATTCGAATAAATTTATTGAGCACCAACACACTACCACAACACAACACGATCTCACCAATAACAAAAAAAAAAAAAAAAGAAAATAATTTTTGCTAAACACAAAATTTTGCACAAAATGAAATGATTTTCAGCAGAAAAACAATTTCTTTACGAAATTTTTTAAATATAAGTCTTGTAAGCTGGAAAAAGGCGACAGTTAGTCAGCGATCGCGTAGTGCATAAGAAGGAACAACAAAGTTCGAAGAAAAAGAAAGAAAGAAGAAATCAAAAAAAGAAAAAATAAAAGTGATTTTTTTTTTTTTAAATACATTTAAAAATATATAAAAATTTATAAAAATATTATAAATTTTGTGTTGATATTAAAAATAAAGTAATTAAAATTATAGAAATTAATTCAAATTAAAACTAAGGATAATTTAAAAACTAAATAAAAACTTAAAGAAATTAAAATCTAAGAATAATAATACTATTTAAAACTTAAAGGATAAAAAATAAAAATGCTTAAAAAAAATAAATTTTTTATTTAAAACTTAATTTCTTTTTATTAAAAGTGACTTAAAAATAAAAAAAAAAAAAAATAAATAAATTATTTCTAAAACTACTTGACAGGATTTTATGATTTTTTATTAAAATATATATAAACATTTTAAATATAAAATAATAAAAAAAAACTGATAAAAAATCTGAAAATCCTGTAAAATAAATTACAAAATAACATTTAATTTAATAAAGATTTTTTTCTAACAGAATTATTAATTAATAAACAATTAATAATAAATAAAAACAATTATTACAAAATCTAAAAAAATATATAATTTACAAACGCATTAATTTTACCCTAAAAACTTTAAATACAAAATGATTTGTCCCAAACGTACTACTGAGCTGTTGGAGCTTCATCTAGAACCCTTAAAGGATAAAGATCCCGCCTGGGAAATAGCTGTTTCGAAAATTGCCGGACGCGGTGTGTTCGCTAGTCGTAATTTGAAACGCGGTGATGTTATATTTCGCGATATACCTTTGCTAATCGGTCCATCAGCACGTAAAGAGGATACTTTGAATTCCTGTTCGGTATGTTTTAAAATGTTGCCCGACACCAAGTTCATGTGTCGCAATGGTTGTGGTTTGCCCATATGCTCGTTGTGTAGTAAAAAGAAACAACACAAACAGGACTGCACTCTCTTCAAGTCCTGGGAACCCTGTGAACCAGATGTGGCCAATTCGATTATTATACGTTTACTGTGTGTAGCCAGAGCTATAAATTGCACCAAGGAACAGAGAGATTTAATCTATTGTCTTCAGGCCAATTTGGATAATAATCATCGTACTGAGGTGCGTAATGCCGCTAAGGGTTTTAAAAAATTTCCCACCGATAAGAAGTTAATAGAAATTATGAATCGTACTGTAGCCGTTTTGCGCACCAATGGTTTTGATGAGACTTCTGATCGCACCAATGACAATCAGGAATTTTTCTATCGCGCTTTGTTTCCCCTGTTCGCCTTGATGAATCATGATTGTGTGCCCAACTCGTATTATACTTTTGATGAGAAAACCAACAATATGATTGTAAAAGCTTCGGTGGATATACCAGCGGGTACTGAGATTACCACAACTTATACGAAATTGTTTACCAGCAATATTGCCCGTCATTTGTTTTTGAAAATGAAGAAGACATTTACTTGCAAGTGTCCCAGATGTTCGGATCCCACTGTAAGTATATAAGGGGATGTTTATATAAAAAACTTTCTTTAATTAAAACATTAGTCATATAAATTACATATTAATACTGATAGCAACTGATTTAGAGCGGGGTTTTGAGATGGCAATCAAATGTCAATTAATAATCAGATTAGTTAATCAAAAAATAAATTTAATCTTATGTTAACCCTCTTTGATGTTTTTGAGTTCAAGATTAAACTTCGCAGTTTTGCCATACAAAACAACAAAAAACGTCACTGTTTGTTATCAAAACAATGCATATTTTATAAAAAAGAAGAAGACAATTGTATATTTAATATGAAAATTAATGAAAACTTAAATTAAAAACAAAAAAATGTATTTTAAAGTGTCCATAATTTATACTAATCAATAAATAGAACATTTTAATGTTTATATTTGTAAAAATAGTATTAATTTTTTTGCATCAGCTGTTTACACTTTGCATTTCGTGCTTAAGTTTAAACCACCTCCATTGGGCGCTTAAACTTGCAAACAAAATTAACTAATTGAGTACTCAAAAACATCTTTCGAGGATTAATTTTAATTTAATCGCTAATCTTTCACCTAAAGATTGGCCCTTAGTCATTACCGCGATTGACCCGCGATTAGAACATTATCCATTTCTTTCTTGTGGTGAAGGTTACATATGTTGACGACCCATCTTTAGAATCCATAAATTTTCTTGGCACATTTCTTTATTTGAGTAATTTCTTGCCAAAAAATATTTCACTAACAATTGTAAGAATTCTTGCTTAAAAACCTCATTAAATTTTTATTGACATTTTTATTACAATTTTAATACACATATAATTAAAAATGCAATTACAATTAAACAATAAATTTTCTTATGTGTCCACGTTTTTAAAATAATAATTTACATCGTTGTGTTAAAAGCTATTTAGTAAAGTGAATAAATAAAATAAACATTTTAAAAACTGGCAGAGATAACTGCAACACTAAACGAACTTAAAAGTGAACTAAAAATTAACTAGAACTCATCTAGTTCAGTTCTAGTTCAGTTCTAGTTCAGTTCTAGTTCAGTTCTAGTTCAGCTCTAGTTCAGTTCTAGTTCAGTTCTAGTTCAGTTCTAGATCAGTTCTAGTTCAGTTCTAGTTCAGTTCTAGTTCAGTTCTAGTTCAGTTCTAGTTCAGTTCTAGTTCAGTTCTAGTTCAGTTCTAGTTCAGTTCTAGTTCAGTTCTAGTTCAGTTCTAGTTCAGTTCTAGTTCAGTTCTAGTTCAGTTCTAGTTCAGTTCTAGTTCAGTTCTAGTTCAGTTCTAGTTCAGTTCTAGTTCTAGTTCAGTTCTAGTTCAGTTCTAGTTCTAGTTCAGTTCTAGTTCAGTTCTAGTTCAGTTCTAGTTCAGTTCTAGTTCAGTTCTAGTTCAGTTCTAGTTCAGTTCTAGTTCAGTTCTAGTTCAGTTCTAGTTCAGTTCTAGTTCAGTTCTAGTTCAGTTCTAGTTCAGTTCTAGTTCAGTTCTAGTTCAGTTCTAGTTCAGTTCTAGTTCAGTTCTAGTTCAGTTCTAGTTCAGTTCTAGTTCAGTTCTAGTTCAGTTCTAGTTCAGTTCTAGTTCAGTTCTAGTTCAGTTCTAGTTCAGTTCTAGTTCAGTTCTAGTTCAGTTCTAGTTCAGTTCTAGTTCAGTTCTAGTTCAGTTCTAGTTCAGTTCTAGTTCAGTTCTAGTTCAGTTCTAGTTCAGTTCTAGTTCAGTTCTACTTCAGTTCTAGTTCAGTTCTAGTTCAGTTCTAGTTCAGTTCTAGTTCAGTTCTAGTTCAGTTCTAGTTCAGTTCTAGTTCAGTTCTAGTTCAGTTCTAGTTCAGTTCTAGTTCAGTTCTAGTTCAGTTCTAGTTCAGTTCTAGTTCAGTTCTAGTTCAGTTCTAGTTCAGTTCTAGTTCAGTTCTAGTTCAGTTCTAGTTCAGTTCTAGTTCAGTTCTAGTTCAGTTTAGTTCAGTTCTAGTTCAGTTCTAGTTCAGTTCTAGTTCAGTTCTAGTTCAGTTCTAGTTCAGTTCTAGTTCAGTTCTAGCTCAGTTCTAGTTCAGTTAGTTCAGTTCTAGTTCAGTTCTAGTTCAGTTCTAGTTCAGTTCTAGTTCAGTTCTAGTTCAGTTCTAGTTCAGTTCTAGTTCAGTTCTAGTTCAGTTCTAGTTCAGTTCTAGTTCAGTTCTAGTTCAGTTCTAGTTCAGTTCTAGTTCAGTTCTAGTTCAGTTCTAGTTCAGTTCTAGTTCAGTTCTAGTTCAGTTCTAGTTCAGTTCTAGTTCAGTTCTAGTTCAGTTCTAGTTCAGTTCTAGTTCAGTTCTAGTTCAGTTCTAGTTCAGTTCTAGTTCAGTTCTAGTTCAGTTCTAGTTCAGTTCTAGTTCAGTTCTAGTTCAGTTCTAGTTCAGTTCTAGTTCAGTTCTAGTTCAGTTCTAGTTCAGTTCTAGTTCAGTTCTAGTTCAGTTCTAGTTCTAGTTCTAGTGTCAGTTCTAGTTCAGTTCTAGTTCAGTTCTAGTTCAGTTCTAGTTCAGTTCTAGTTCAGTTCTAGTTCAGTTCTAGTTCAGTTCTAGTCAGTTCTAGTTCAGTTCTAGTTCAGTTCTAGTTCAGTTCTAGTTCAGTTCTAGTTCAGTTCTAGTTCAGTTCTAGTTCAGTTCTAGTTCAGTTCTAGTTCCAGTTCTAGTTCAGTTCTAGTTCAGTTCTAGTTCAGTTCTAGTTCAGTTCTAGTTCAGTTCTAGTTCAGTTAGTTCTAGTTTCAGTTCTAGTTCAGTTCTAGTTCAGTTCTAGTTTCAGTTCTAGTTCAGTTCTAGTTCAGTTTCTAGTTCAGTTCTAGTTCAGTTCTAGTTCAGTCTAGTTCAGTTCTAGTTCAGTTCTAGGTTCAGTTCTAGTTCAGTTCTAGTTCAGTTCTAGTTCAGTTCTAGTTCAGTTCTAGTTCAGTTCTAGTTCAGTTCTAGTTCAGTTCTAGTTCAGTTCTAGTTCAGTTCTAGTTCAGTTCTAGTTCAGTTCTAGTTCAGTTCTAGTTCAGTTCTAGTTCAGTTTTAGTTCAGTTCTAGTTTAGTTCTAGTTCAGTTCTAGTTCAGTTCTTGTTCAGTTCTTGTTCAGTTCTAGTTCAGTTCTAGTTCAGTTCTAGTTCAGTTCTAGTTTAGTTCTATTTCAGTTCTAGTTTAGTTCTATTTCAGTTCCAGTTCTTGTATTACTGAACTTTAATCTAAATATAAACACTTAAACATTTTCACGTGATCTCTTTTTAGTGGATCAGTTCAAATGTTTGTTTTGATAAATGGGATCATTAAAAAACTATTTAGTAATAAATCAAATAAGTAGAAACTAAGTAAAATTAGAACTTTAGTTTAAATGATTAATAGCTGTGAGTGGGCAGCCGGTAAGATTGTCATGTTGCACAGTGGGAATAATTAGTAGTAATAGTAATTACATCGTTCAATCAAAAACATAAAACATCGACTAATAATGATTCAGTTTTAAAAAATGCTTAAGGCACAGACTTGGAACTACTTTTATAAACTTAGACATATGACTGCACTATTTTAAATCAACAATTTTTATATGGGTGTTACTCTACTTATATTGACTAAAATAATAGGGTATACAAATTAAAGAGATCAAAGCAACAGATGTTTTGCTAATTTTATGACATACAAACATCTCCTGGAAAAGCACCCTGTTGTTTTTTTCAACAAAGTTTATTATTATTTTTTAATTAAAATCAAATAAAATCTTCTTCACCCACTAAAAAAATACCAAAAGTTTTTATAACATGCCGAGATTTATTTATATTTTCAGTGTGTTCTTTGTTTTTCAAAATAAACAAAACATTTTTTTTAAATTTTTATTTTTTTTTTTCCAATATAATACGGATTTCCGAATAATAAAAAATTAAACTATCGAATCAAATAAAAAAATACAGCAAAAACATAAATTGTTTAAACATAAAGTTGAAACAAATGAGCCAATCGATTTATTTAAATAAATCAAACAAAAATTATACCATCAATAAGAAAAAATAAATAAAAAACATTAAATCTAAACATTAATTGCTTAAAATAATAATAAAAAGAAAACATTTACGATTTTTAAGAAAATTTAACAATTAACACACTTTCTTTATTTTTATTAGCACATTTTTTGCGATTTAAGAAAAGACAAAGGCCGCCTCTTTTTTTTTAATAAAAATATAGAACAATTTCGAAAAGTTTGATAAACAAAATAAATTTGCCAAAATGAATGCTAAAAAATGTTTTATGTCAAAATCTACCATAAAAACTATTAAATACTTGAACTTGAAAAAGCTTTTAAAATTTATATGTATGTTCTTCCATTTTCTTGAAATAAAAAAAGTATTTGTGATATTTTTTATTAATTTAAAAAAAAAATCTAAAGAAATGTTAAAATAGAAAGGAATTTGCAAAAGATATTAATAACACTGAACAACAAAATGTGAAATGTGTATTTAGTAGGAAATTTTAAGAAAATGATTCATGGAATATAAACAAATGGGGTCAAATCTGGCACACTTTTTTTCACTTAGTTGTTAAACATTTTAGGCAGAAAAATTTTATGGGTTTTTAAAGGTCTTTGGGAAAAATAAGTAAAATTGTTTGGAAGTTTTTTTTTTTTTTAATTATTTAACAAAATTTAATTGACTTTAACCTTTTTTGTCATAAAATTTTTGATTTTGGTTTTTTATCATTTCTATGATTTTTATTAACGTGAATCAAGTATTAAAAATAGCGTGTTTTAGTGTAATCTAATTTGTGCAACAAATAAATATATTGGATATTTCGTTTGTTAAAAAATAATTTTTATGTCGTTGACATTAACAATTTGTTAATTTTATGACATAATTTTTGGGATTATTTTTCTTTAATTTTTTGTTTTTTTTTTCAGTAACATAACTAGAACTGAACTAGAACTGAACTAGATCTGAACTAGAACTGAACTAGAACTGAACTAGAACTGAACTAGAACTGAACTAGAACTGAACTAGAACTGAACTAGAACTGAACTAGAACTGAACTAGAACTGAACTAGAACTGAACTAGAACTGAACTAGAACTGAACTAGAACTGAACTAGAACTGAACTAGAACTGAACTAGAACTGAACTAGAACTGAACTAGAACTGAACTGAACTAGAACTGAACTAGAACTGAACTAGAACTGAACTAGAACTGAACTAGAACTGAACTAGAACTGAACTAGAACTGAACTGAACTAGAACTGAACTAGAACTGAACTAGAACTGAACTAGAACTGAACTAGAACTGAACTAGAACTGAACTAGAACTGAACTAGAACTGAACTAGAACTGAACTAGAACTGAACTAGAACTGAACTAGAACTGAACTAGAACTGAACTAGAACTGAACTAGAACTGAACTAGAACTGAACTAGAACTGAACTAGAACTGAACTAGAACTGAACTAGAACTGAAATTAAAAAATATAAATCCTAAAACTTTGCTAATGATAGCACTATACTACATCTCTGATTAAAAATTATTTTTGATTTGCTGTAGTCGATTTAAGAAAATTTACGTGTTTTCTCTCATGTACGATATTTTAACAATTTTATGATTTTGTTATTTCTGTTCGAAATGTGAATGAAATTAAATAATATAATGATTGAATTATGCTTGTTTAAACAATAAAATACAAAAAAATTAAGTTAAAATATGACACATATGAAAACATATATTAACTAGAAAAGTATTTAACTCTATATATAAAAATATATACATATTTTCTATTTGGTTCCAGTCTCTATAAATAACAGCACCAAAATGAAAAGGAATTTAATTAAATGACTAGATCGTTTTATTTTAAATATAATAAATTTTTTAAAAGAATTTTTAGCAAAAAATTTATATATTTTTTGGGTGGATTAACAAACATTTAAATTTAAATCTTTTAAAGCTTTAGAAGATTTTTGTTTAATATGTTTATGTTTTTAATAAAATTAAAAAAAAAAAATTTTTAGCTTTAATAAATTTTTAACACTATTGAATTATATGTGTGAATTGCTATTAATTGCTAGAGGTGTGTAAAACTATAGTAAATGTTATTAAGTAAGAAACGTGTCTAGAATTTTTAATAATTACTGTTTATTCAGTTGAATTGTATACGAAGCGTATGAGTTTTATTAAATTATAATGAAATTATTTATTTCACATACGTTTAGTTGTAATCACGATTATTTGAATTTCATTTGTACATAAGTAAAAGTTAATTTACAGTTTAAACGAAAACCTGTTTCCGTTTTTTCTTCCATTTACAGGAAAGAGGAGCTTTTATTTCTGCTGTCTATTGCCGCGATACCAATTGCACCGGTTTGGCCGTACCCGAAGTCACCGGTTTACCACATCCAAATTGGAATTGCTTGGAATGTAAACAAAAGTCCACACATGCTCAAATGGTTAAGGCTCAAGATTTTGCTTCCGGCGCCATTAATGCCAAAACCAATTCACATTCTTTGAAAACACTCATCGAATACTTGAACGAAAAATGCACCAGTTTTATACCCGAAAGTAATTATGTAGTCATCGATGCCAAGCTGCAGGTCATAGCACGTCTCAGCAAGAGTGTCGAGGATTGTGGCGAAGAATCGGTGGGCACAAAAGCCAAATATTGCCAGGATATTTTGGATATAATGGATAAATTGGGTTTGGGTGATTGTGTCATGCGCACGTATCTGGAAACGGAAAAGGCCAAATGAAATTAATTATATTATAAAAATATTCTATAAAAGTATTTAATAAAGAAAACCTTAAAAATGTTCTAAATTTTGTTAAAAGAAAGTGTTGTGTTAGCAAACCTATAAAAATACATATTTTGTTTTATTTTGTATTATAATAAATTACATTTTACAAATATTTAATTTAACAAATTGTTTTAAACATTGTTGAAATTTTACACAAATTTGTGTGTTTCCTTTTATTTTGTTTGCTTTAAAAACATGTGTCTGTCTATATGCTTTAAGTGCCAACTATAATAAATAATTTTTAAAAAATAATTTAAATTAGCAAATAATTTTCTTTTGCTCTGCGGCTATCTTTTTAAGAGGCTGCCATCACTACTACAATTTAAATATCATTTTCTAATTGTTTCAATTAGAATTTTTTGTTTGTGTCAATATTAATAGGAAATATCGTTAAACTGCCACTTGCTATAAATACTATAATTTGTTTAGGAAATTTTGATGCCTATTAATGGCGCACAGCGTTTATATTTGTTTGTTGTTGTTTTGTTTTAAAAGTGGGGGTGATTTTCGAATTGGAACTAGTCATATACTTGCCTATAGCTTACTCCATTGACTAGTGCGTTGACAAATCTATTGAGTACTCTATAAAGTAATCTGTTGACTAATGTGTTGACAAATCTATTGACTATTCTATGAAGTAATCTGCTGACTTTTATATGGACTAGTCTATGGTTTATGAACTAGTCTTTTGATTAGTTCAGTCTACGGACTAGTATATTGACAAGTCTATGGACTAGTCTATGATTAGTCTATGGACTAGTCTATGGATTAGTCTATGATTAGTCTATGATTAGTCTATGACCAGTCTATGGACTAGTCTATTGATAGTCTAATCAATAGTCTATTTATCAGACTATTCAATAGTCCAAAGACTAGTCTGTTAACTAGTCTATGGACTAGTCTATTGACTAGTATACTCGTTGGTCAATATTGACTAAATAGTTATGGACTAATTTGTTGACTAGTATGTTCACTAGTATATTGACTACTCTATGAACTAGTCTAATCAATATTCTATAGACTACTCTGTTGATTAGTCTATGGACTAGTATCTGGTCTTGCCTATGGACTAGTCTCTGCTCTAGCCTATGGACTAGTATCTGGTCTAGCCTATGGACTAGTCTCTGGTCTAGCCTATGGACTAGTCTAACGACCAGTCTAGTCTATTGACCATCCTATACAATAGTCCGTAGACTACTCTATTTACTAATTAGTCAGACTAATCTGTTCAGCAGGCTCCGGACCAGTCTACGGACTAGTCTTTGGGCTAGTATATTGATCAGTCTATGGACTAGTCTATTACCTGTGTACTAGTCTAATGACCAGTCTATGGAACACATAGTCTAATGACCAGTTTATGGACTAGTCTATTGAACAATCTATATACTAGTTTATTGGGTGGTCTATGGGCTAGTCTTTGGAATAAGCTATTAACTAGTCTATGGACCAGTCTATTCAATAGTTTATAGAATAGTCTATTGGCCAGTCTATGGATTTGTCTATGGACTAGTTTATTGGATGGATTCAATAGTTTATAGAATAGTGTTTTGACTAGTTTATGGACTTGTTTATTAACTACTCACACTACGAATAACTATGTACTTGGACTAGTCTAATGACCAGTTTCTTCTATTGACCAGACTATACAATAGTCTGTAGACTAGTCTGTTGACAAGTCTATTGATTAGTATATTCACTAGTTAATATACTTCTCTATTAATAATTTTGTTGTTGACCAGGCTATGGATCAGTCTTTGGACTAGTCTACGTACTAGTGTATTTATCAGTCTAGGACTAGTCTATTAACTGTGTACTAGTCTAATGACCAGTCTATGGACTTGTCTATTAGCTTGTCTATGGACTAGTTTATTGTGTGGTCTATGGGCTAGTCTATGGAATAATCTATTGGCCAGTTTATGAACTAGTCTATTGACTAGTACATGACTAATCTATTGACTAGTCTATGGACCAGTCTAGTCAATAGTTTATGGAATAGTCTATTGACCAGTGTATGAACTTGTCTATTGGCTTGTCTATGGACTAGTTTATTGGGTGGTATATGGACTATTGGGGACCTGTCTATGGAATAATCTATTGGCCAATTTATGGACTAGTCTATGGAATAATCTATTGACTACTCTATGGACTAGTCTTTCCAATAGTTTATAGAATAGTCTTTTGAGTCACACACTATAAATAATGTACTTTGTACTTTGACTAGAGTATGAACTACTCTGTTGACTAGTGGTCTACTGTTGACTACCTTTTTGGCTTATCTGTGGACTAGTCTTTTGACTAGAAATTTCTTATACGAAACCAAGAAACTTTTTGCGGTGATTGTTTTCCTATTACAACTTAAATATATTTATTTAACAAACAAAATACAAGTTCATTATCAAACACCTTTCTGCTGCCAGTTTAAACAAATCAAGAAAAATCGTTAAAATTGCGTTCGATCAAGAATAATTTTAGCAAAAACACACGAAAAAATTATCTGTTTTACATCAGTTCGCTTACAAAACCATTTAAAATTATAAAAACAATAATAATAAATATAAAGAAAAATTCGAAAAAATAAACTAAAATAACAAAATTTTAAAATTAAAAAAAAATATATATATTTTTCTCTTAAAATCTAGGCAAATTTTTGAATGGAAGCAAATCTTTATGTCTAATTAAAAATATTATTTATTACATGCTCTGGTTAAAATCTTTTTAAAATGTGCAAAATAACCAAAAAAAAAACTACAAAACTTAAGTAGCAGACAAACTTAATAACTAGAAAATTAGAAAATAGATGTTTAAAAGAGCCAAACAATATTTTGTTTTTATTTGTTATAAAGTCAAGAAAGACGACATTAATCGCATTTAGATATGAAAATATAGAATTTTCACTTTCAATTTATGACAAGTTAAATAATAAATTACAACAAATAGTTTTGTGTTATTTTCATTTATATTTAAAATAGTTTTTTGTTGAAATTTATTTGTTTTGTTTGTTTTTCTCAACATTATTTAACGCATGAAGTATAATTTTAACGCACTGTCAAAATAATTTTATAAAATTTGGCAACAACAACAATAATAATTATAGATAGAAAGCGACAAATTAAAAATAAGAAATAAAATAAGGAAATTTATAATTAATATAATTATAAATATGTAAATATTTTAATTAAAATCGACGACAACAATTTGTTTACAAAGTTAAAGGTGGAGGTGCTTTTTCTGGTATGTTAAAATAAAATCACAAGAAAATTTCGAATTTTCAGAAAAAAAGAAATACTTTAAAAATGAATAATATCTAAATTAAAAAATTTAAATTTCAGGGCAACAATTCCTTTTTTGATTCGAAAAACTTTTTACAGATTTTCAAATTTACATTTTATCATCTGTCTGGTTGATAGAAAACATATAATAGAACTTTTTTATTCATTTCAAAACGATATGAAAAGTTTAGCAATAAACTAAAAAAGCTCTTAAGCATAAATAACTGACCATGATGATCTATACTATAACAAAAGCTTTACCTTTTTATCGGATTCCACAACCCCATGAAGTTTTTGAAAAAGCTTTCCTTTCTATTCAAGTTTATACGACAGCATACTTTTAGGTGTTTTACTTAAAAATCGTACGATCGTACTTGTTTTAAAACAATTTGTCGCCGCATTTCTCTTTGATTACTTGATTAATTGTTCGAGTAAATGACAATGTCATGTGTATTGTTGTGAGCTTGCTTGCTGGCAAAAGTTTTGAAATATTTTGACAAAATGTGTAGACTGTTGTTGTTTGGTAGACAAATAAAAAGTGTTTATTTTTTTAGGATTTTTTTAAAACAATTGTTGAAATAACTAAAATGAATATTAAATAGTTTAATCACTTAAGAGCTTTCACTTTTTTAAACAAGTTCCTAAGCTTTTTGGAGAAAAGTTCTATTCACAAGAATACAAACAATTCTATAGAAAAGTTTTGTTCAAAAGAACGTAAACATAGTATAGAAAAGTTCTGTGCACAAGATTACAAACTTTTCTATAGAAAAGGTTTGTTCATAAGACAACAAACTGTTCTATAGAAAAGTTGTGTGCACAGGATCAAAAACTTTGCATAAGATCACAAACTTTTCTACAGAAAACTTCTTTGTACATGATTATAAACTTTTCTGTAGAAAAGTTCAGTTTACAAGATCAAAAACTTTTGCATAGAAAGTTCTGTTCAAGAGATCAAAAATTCTTCTATAAAAAGATATATTCACAAGATCACAAGATACAAAAAAATCAGTTCACAAGATCACAAACTTTTCTATGGAAAAGCTTTGTTCAAAAGATCGAAAACTTTATAAAAAAAAGTTCTGTGCACAAGATCACAAACTTTTCACAAGATAACAAACTGTTCTATATAAAAGTTGTGTGCACAAGATCAAAAACTTTGTACAAGATCACAAACTTTTCTATAGAAAACTTCTGGGCACATGATCACAAATTTTTCTATAGAAAAACTTTTCTATATAAAAAAGGTTTGTTCACAAGATAACAAACTGTTCTATAGAAAAGTTCTGTGCACAAGATCACAAGCTTTTCTATAGAAAAGTTTTGTGCACAAGATCACAAACCTTCTTTTTTACAACTTTTGCTAAAACTTTGCTACCGCATTTTCCCTTAACAGTTCCTTAATGGGTTAATCAAATTGTTTTAAAGAAAAAAAGTTTTCATTCAAATTTTTTCTAAAATCAAAAACTATTTTTGAGTGCATTTATTTTCTCGAAATGTTAAACAAATACTACCTCCCACTATTTCCAAATATTTTATTTTTCCACACAATTTAATGAATTTAGTTTTATCTGCTTTGATTTTGTTATTGTGTATTTTTTTCTGTTTATTTTGGCCGATAAAAATTGGTTGAGTTGAATCTATTTTATTAGCCGAGCATAGTAGCGAGAGATCATTTGTGTTGTGATTTTGATTTTCTTAGGAAATTTTAACTTTTTTGTAATGTGTCGTGATAGTTTTTTTAGTTGGCAATAGAATTTAAACGGTATCGGTAGTCGGGAAAAAATGTGTTCAAGTTAAAGATCGTGTGTACTAGAGTATAAGGAAAAAAGCTTAATACAATAAGAAAAAAAATATATATAAAAATAACTGTTACGCAAAGCATTTTAAATAAAATTCCAATAAATTAAAAAATAATAACAATAAATATCAAAATGTCCATGTCTATAAGTGTTTCCACGCAGGAATTGGCCGAATTGATAAATGTGCATTTAGGTGAACTTTTAGAAAAAGATCCGGCATGGCAAGTTTTGGATTCGCCCATATCTGGCAGAGGTATATTTGCCACCAGGGATATAGCCGTGGGTGAAGTTATTTTGCGTGAACATGCCATACTGGCGGGACCTACAGCCAATATGTCCTCCACTTTAAATACCTGCTGTGTGTGTTATTGTCTTCTCGAGGGCAGTGATGAGGAAATAATGTGTAAAAATGGTTGCACAATGCCGGTATGTGATAAATGCATAACCTCCGATAGACATGCCATGGAGTGTTTGTTATTTCGCAAATGGAAACCTAAAGATACTACCAAAATCAATCGTCATGCTTTGCGTATAGTTTCCATAATACGTTGTTTCCGTTTAAATGAATTACAGCGTAAATTACTCTATGCCCTGCAAGCTAACGCCGATAAATATTATATGAAAGAGGTTTTAAATGCCTCCAATTGTTTTGAATATTTTCCCAAGGAATCAGATATGTTGGATTATTTCTATCGTACTATTTGTGCTTATAATACAAATGCATTTGAAGGCCGCAGTTGTGTGGGTGGCCATGAGGTATTGGTACGTGCTTTGTTTCCTTTGGCCGGTCTACTAAACCACAAGTGTACACCGAATGCAAATCATCATTTTGAAGATGGTGAAACTATTGTGTTAACAGCTGCTCGACCCATAGCTAAGGGTGAGGAAATTGTTATGGCTTATGCTAAGTTACTGTGGAGTACATTGGCTAGAAGGGTTTTCTTGGCCATGACAAAACAATTTATTTGCTCTTGTGAAAGGTGTTGCGATCCAACGGTGAGTGTTAAGGCAATAAATTAAGAAAGATTACAAAATTTTCGGAACTAAATGGAATTGGACTCAATGAGTGTTTTCCGAAAAGAAAAAATTCAGTTGCAAGGTTACAAATTTTTTATAGAAAAATTTATTGGCAAGATCATAACATATTTCTACAGAAAAAATCTTTTCCAAGATCACTACTTTTCTATAGAAGAGTTCTTTGTTTAGACCATAACTCTTATACAGATGTTTAGAGATTTTTTCTTACAGACGATCATTGTCTACATCACACATTTTCTATAGAAAAGTTCATTGGCAACACAACACTTCTATAGAAACTTTTTAGACAAGATCAAAATTTTTCCATAGAAAAGTTCTTTATTTTGACCATAACTTTTTTATGCAGACGTTAATTTTCTAGATCACAACTTTTTGGTAGAAAAATGCAGTAACAAGATCACAAATTTTCTATAGAAAAGATCATTGGCAAGATCACAACATATAGAAAAAGACTTAGCCAAGATCACATCTTTTCTATAGAAAAGTTTTTTGTCAAGAACACATCTTTTTATTTTTCAAAATCAAATTTTTTAAATAATAGTTCATTACTAAGTTCACAAGATCACAAATGTTCTATAGAAAAGTTCATTGACAAGATCACAACATTTCCTCAGAAAAAATATTTGTCCAAATCACAACATTTCTATAGAAAAATGCTTTGTTTAGACCATAACTTTTCTACAGAAATGTTTTTTTTTTTTTGAAGAACCCAACTTTTCTGTAGAAAAGTTCTTCGTCAAGATTATCAATATTATATTTTTCATCAAGATAAGAACTCCAATATAGAAAGGATCTTTGCCAAGATAACAACTACCAAAAAAAATCTTTTGAAGGTCACAAATTTTCTATAGAAATATAAAGATCACAACTTTGTTATTTTCTTCAAGATCAGATCTACAATATGGAAACGATCTTTGCCAAGATCACAACTTTTCCATAGAAAAACTCTTGATTTGTTTAACGAATCTAACTTTACAAAAAACTTGGTTCTAGATAAGAAAGATCTTTGAAATGATCTTAACAATATTTTGCAATTAGATACTGACGATTTAAATTTATATTTAAAAATTTCACATTACATTAATTAAAAATTCACCTTCACTGACACGATTCAAACGCCTCTAAATGTAATTAAAATTAATTGAATACCATAAAATTTCAAAAAGAAAATGCACTGTAATTTTTCATTTTTACACTTTTCATTAATGATGAATTCTGTAACATTTTTTTTTTAAATCTTAAAAAAGAAAATTATTAAAAATCTTTTTCAATTTGTATATACAACCTGCTAACATGCACATCTTCACTTCCATCTGCATTATTTAAGAAAAAACAACACAGACACACATTTTCATTTAAATAAATTAAAAAAAAAATTTTGAAATAAAATTCAAATATTTTAAAAATAACTCGTGAATTTAGAATAAAATCACGAAGCACAAAATATAGAAAACACTTTATGAAATTTCATGCCACTTGCCGAGAAGGTGTTGTTGCTTGTCAATGCATCTGTCTGTCTAACGTTATAATCGGCCTTTAGACATTTTAAGACTATTTGAGGCAACAGAGGAAACAGTTGATACTTTATATTTTGATGTAGTAAAGGAAATGTTGATCCTATATATTACTAATCATTATTATATCATTCTCTCATTTTATACAGAAATGTTCAGTTATATAAGGTTAAACGATATTAAAAAAATATAAGACTTATAAGGGAAGACTTATAAGGGAAATACCCTTATAACTATGTATGTAAATGTATATAAAGAAAGACTTCATAAACTATGATAAACTTAAAGTATCGGGTATATTTTTAATAAATAGATGCACATAAAGTAAAAGTAAATTTAAACAATTATAATCTAAATTATCAAATAAATTTCATTCACATATTTCATCAAATCTACAAGTAAACGTGACTGCAAGGGCGCGTGGCAAAAAAATGTATAAATTTTCTATTTAAATTTGATGAATCCGTCATCAAATAAATATAAAGCAAATTTATTGCAAAAATGACAATGTTAAGAGCATCAATTTGTTAAAAAAAGAGAAGAAAAGCTTTGTTATGAAAAGCTTTCTGCAGATAAAATTTATAGCATGTGATATATTTTTCAAAAAATTGGTTAAGTGCCAATATTTTTCTATGAATGAATTAAACATAAACAAAGTTAATGATATTTAAATAAGAACTATTTAGACATTATTATTGTAAATTGAACAAAGTGATAGCATTTCGACAAGGTTTTAAATTTTCAATATCAATAAGAAATTAATTTTTTGTAATTGATTACCGTTCGTTCACTTAGTATGCAAAAAGTGTTTCTGATATATTTTTTTTTTGTTAAAGAGAACAGTTTTCTATTGGATATGTAGGTATCTAGCTAGCTAGCTAGCTAGCTAGTTAGTTAGTTAGTTAGTTAGTTAGTTAGTTAGTTAGTTAGTTAGTTAGTTAGTTAGTTAGTTAGTTAGTTAGTTAGTTAGTTAGTTAGTTAGTTAGTTAGTTAGTTAGTTAGTTAGTTAGTTAGTAGTAGTTAGTTAGTTAGTTAGTTAGTTAGTTAGTTAGTTAGTTAGTTAGTTAGTTAGTAGTTAGTTAGTAGTTAGTTAGTTAGTTAAGTTAGTTAGTTAGTTAGTTAGTTAGTTAGTTAGTTAGTTAGTTAGTTAGTAGTTAGTTAGTTAGTTAGTTAGTTAGTTAGTTAGTTAGTTAGTTAGTTAGTTAGTTAGTTAGTTAGTTAGTTAGTAGTTAGTTAGTTAGTTAGTTAGTTAGTTAGTTAGTTAGTTAGTTAGTTAGTTAGTTAGTTAGTAGTTAGTTAGTTAGTTAGTTAGTTAGTTAGTTAGTTAGTTAGTAGTTAGTTAGTTAGTTAGTTAGTTAGTTAGTTAGTTAGTTAGTTAGTTAGTTAGTTAGTAGTTAGTTAGTTAGTTAGTTAGTTAGTTAGTTAGTTAGTAGTTAGTTAGTTAGTTAGTTAGTTAGTTAGTTAGTTAGTTAGTTAGTTAGTTAGTTAGTTAGTTAGTTAGTTAGTTAGTTAGTTAGTTAGTTAGTAGTTAGTTAGTTTAGTTAGTTAGTTAGTTAGTTAGTTAGTTAGTTAGTTAGTTAGTTAGTTAGTTAGTTAGTTAGTTAGTTAGTTAGTTAGTTAGTTAGTTAGTTAGTTAGTTAGTTAGTTAGTTAGTTAGTTAGTTAGTTAGTTAGTTAGTTAGTTAGTTAGTTAGTTAGTTAGTTAGTTAGTTAGTTAGTTAGTTAGTTAGTTAGTAGTTAGTTAGTTAGTTAGTTAGTTAGTTAGTTAGTTAGTTAGTTAGTTAGTAGTTAGTTAGTTAGTTAGTTAGTTAGTTAGTTAGTTAGTTAGTTAGTTAGTTAGTTAGTTAGTTAGTTAGTTAGTTAGTTAGTTAGTTAGTTAGTTAGTTAGTTAGGTAGTTAGTTAGTTAGTTAGTTAGTTAGTTAGTTAGTTAGTTAGTTAGTTAGTTAGTTAGTTAGTTAGTTAGTTAGTTAGTTAGTTAGTTAGTTAGTTAGTAGTTAGTTAGTTAGTTAGTTAGTTAGTTAGTTAGTTAGTTAGTTAGTTAGTAGTTAGTTAGTTAGTTAGTTAGTTAGTTAGTTAGTTAGTTAGTTAGTTAGTTAGTTAGTTAGTTAGTTAGTTAGTAGTAGTTAGTTAGTAGTTAGTTAGTTAGTTAGTTAGTTAGTTAGTAGTTAGTTAGTTAGTTAGTTAGTTAGTTAGTTAGTAGTTAGTTAGTTAGTTAGTTAGTTAGTTAGTAGTTAGTTAGTTAGTTAGTTAGTTAGTTAGTTAGTTAGTTAGTTAGTTAGTTAGTTAGTTAGTAGTTAGTTAGTTAGTAGTTAGTTAGTTAGTTAGTTAGTTAGTTAGTTAGTAGTTAGTTAGTTAGTTAGTAGTTAGTTAGTTAGTTAGTTAGTTAGTAGTTAGTTAGTAGTTAGTTAGTTAGTTAGTAGTTAGTTAGTTAGTTAGTTAGTTAGTTAGTTAGTTAGTTAGTTAGTTAGTTAGTTAGTTAGTTAGTTAGTAGTAGTTAGTTAGTAGTTAGTTAGTTAGTTAGTTAGTTAGTTAGTTAGTTAGTTAGTTAGTTAGTTAGTTAGTTAGTTAGTAGTTAGTTAGTTAGTTAGTTAGTTAGTTAGTAGTTAGTTAGTAGTTAGTTAGTTAGTTAGTTAGTTAGTTAGTTAGTTAGTTAGTTAGTTAGTTAGTTAGTTAGTTAGTTAGTTAGTAGTTAGTTAGTTAGTTAGTTAGTTCAATAATAATATCAAATTTCTCTCCATTCTCCCTAAGTGTAAGAATTTATTGTTTTCCACTAAAAAATACAATTTTCTTCTTAAAAATTTAACCAACCATCTTTATTAACAAAATACCTTGCAATTAAAAGCAATTTTAAGTGTAAAACTATCTAATGATGTGTGCAATAACATTTTTGAATTTTAATGAATAATTTGTAAGCGAGTTTGTATACAGATGTATTGTACTCTGCAACAATGTAATGAAAAAGAAATTTATTAAAATAAACTGACACCAACAAATTGAAATTTTAGTAAAAAAATAAATAATAAATGAAGAAATTTAATTAACAAGTTCATTGCAATGAAATAACAATAAATGGCAATGAAAAGTTGTTGAAAGCATTTTACAAAAGATAATGAATACGCTTATTAGGATAATTGATATGAACAGATATAAGGGGGTATTTGCAAATATGAAGAGTTTAATCTTAGAGTAAAGATATTAAAAACTAAAGTTTTGGAAAAAACGAACCTTGTTGTTTAAAGATAAAACACTGCGTTTTCACAATATACAGCTTTCATATACAAAAATGCATATGATAAATTTAATATGAAATTATTAATTTACAGCTTTATATTAAATGTTTTTTACTTTTTTGATTCGTTAGAGAAATGTTAAGTTTTTTTTTTTAAATAAAGTCTTCTATGGAATCACCCATATTCTCATTGGCATGCACACATGCAGACCTGTCTATCATGATGTATGAGTTTTCCGCTGTGACGTTTTACTCTTTGCTAATTTATTTTCTTTATGTAGTTGTTGCTGTTGCCTTCAATAAATTAGTCTAGACAAGAACCCGAACATAGTAGGCATAACAACAACATGTTGGCTCAGTTAGCATTGGCTAAAAAGAGCTTAGCAGCAGAATTTTTATAACAATCTTTAAGCAGTCTACAATTACACATTCATGCATTTTGAACCAATTATAAAGGGTGCAAAGAGACACAAACACGTATGAATACACAATGGGTTGAGGTACCAACATTTTAGGGGGGAGATTTTTTACTTTCTAAATTAAGGCAACTATTGCCCCACGAATCTGATTAAGCATCACCAAATGGATTCAAAATTCTTAATCCATTAAATAATGTTCGTACCAGATATATGCAAGGAGTCTATAAATCAGTTAATGGGCTCGTTCACAGATTATTCAATAGATATGTAAGTCAATTTTAGTTAGCAAGTTAGTTTAAAAGGAGAATGTGTGTTACATCAAATCCGAAGAAATAAACCGGGACCTTCAGGCGCTTCTTTACTAGTGTCTCTGGTGGGAATCGAACCCACGACCTCCGATCGTATAGCGACTAGTCCACTGACTAGTTTATAAAGTAGTCGGTAGACAAGTCCATAGACTAGTCGGTAAGCAAGTTTATAGACTTGTCCATAGATTAGTCCACAGACTAATCAGCGGGCTGGTATACCGTCATCGATTATAAAGTATACAATTGGTTAGTCCATAGACTTATTAATGTACTAGTGGGCTGGTATACCGTCATCGATTATAAAGTATACAATTGGTTAGTCCATAGACTTATTAATGTACTAGTCCACAGGTTAGTCAATAGATTTGTTCATGGACTAGTCCACTAGTCGGTATGTAAGTCACAGACTAGTTAATAGATTAGTCTATAGACTAGTAAACATATCTCTTGAACTGTTAAATTTGTTTCTTTATTATTTAAACCCATTGTGCAATAGCAATGTTTGTGCTTCTTAGCCACAACTCGCTGCCACTGCTGCTGCCAATTTTCTAAACATTGGAAAATCATATTTTATTCGAAATTTTTTTCTAAATAAGTATGTGTGTGTCTGTGAGTCTTAGCGCTATTTTCTCTAAGATTTTGTTCTTACAATATTTTCTTTTTTCCTCAAGAAATAAAGTAAAGCAAACACGTTGTGCGGTAATAGTTCTTAGACGAGAATACAAAAAAAAATATATTGTGGTTGTTTTTTTTTGTAATGTTGTTGGGTTTTTGGGCATTTTCTTTCGGTTTTTCACGCGTAATTTTTCTGCACTTGAGCTAAAACACACATATTTATGAGTAAAAAAGTAAAAAAATTAAAAATGAAAAGAAACAAAAATCATAGTGAAATACAAGCGTTTTTGTACCAGAGGCCAGACAATTGTTGAACAAGTACTTTGGGCCGCTTTAGTTATCTGTTGCAACTCGCAATGAACGGTGCGGTTTTTCTGAAAAAAAGGCTAAATAAAAAATATTAAAAAAAAGAAAGAAAATATTAACAAAAAATAAACAGAATTTAATAAACCTTTAAATTTAGAGTGTGTGTGTATGTTTATTTTTTTCATAACGGTTTCAAGTTGCAACATTGTGAAGCCTTTTTTTATTTGTACGTGTTTGTTGTCATCCTTGTATAGTGTATTGTTGCACGGTGTTGTATTGTTTAACGGAGTGTTTGTTTTAAACAAAAAACTGTATCCTTACTCACACTTAAACATAGATACAAACACACATACACACACAGTTGTTCTTTCTCTTAAATAGAGATTTACATACATACTTATACAACGTGTAAACAATGGCGACACCAGCTGAGCTGGCTCGCCTTATTGACCTGCATTTATCAGATTTACGTGACCCTGAGCCTAACTGGACAATAGGCCCTTCAAAAGTGGCAGGACGTGGTGTATTTGCCACACGCGATATACAACAGGGCGAAACTATATTTCGCGAGAGAGCATTGGTTGTGGGGCCAACAGCACGTAAAGGTTCTATATTAAATACTTGCGTCTGTTGTCATAAATTATTGGGGGTCAAGGATTTTTTATGCAAAAACAAATGCACACTACCAGTGTGTGATAAATGTGCCGATTCGCCAGAACATCACAATGAATGTCAATTATTTCAACGTTGGCAACCGATGGATATGAAGCAGATAAATGCCAACAGAAACAACAATACAACCATTACCAGCACTAGCAATGGCAAGGCCAATGGCGTTGGCAATGGTAAAGTCAAAGGCAAGGGAAATGTTAGGCATAACAATGCCACGAATGGATCGAATGGTAATGGTTTGGTAGCTGATGATCATGAAAAATCTCCCGAACTAGCTGAGCCACAGCAGCAGACGGAGCAGGAAGAAGATGATTCCTATCCTCCCGTAAACTCCATGTCCTTACGTCTTCTAACCGCCATACGTGTCTTCTTTCTCAATGAGGATCAACGTGCTTTAATTAATGCCATGCAGGCTAATAATGATCGTGGTTATCGCCAGGAAATTATCAAAGCGGCTCAATGTTTCCGCAAATTTCCCACTACCGATAAACTCTTTATGGATCGTCTATTTCGCATAGTAGGTGTCTGTAATACGAATGCCTTCGAAACACCCTGCAGGGTAGGAGATC